>NW_022639480.1:1622416-1641281 GCF_010583005.1 Odontomachus brunneus
GAGAGAGAGAGAGAGAGAGAGAGAGAGAGAGAGAGAGAGAGAGAGAGAGAGAGGACTTTCTTGTTCAGTTTGACCTAATATACAAGCATACAACGGCAGATGTCGCCATCACAACTCATCTATTGTATGGCGCGCAATCATTCACGAATGTTCTTTAATTAATAACTCAAAATTTTATGTGGCTGTTCGTAAAATGGTAGAGGAATTTTTTGTTAAGTTTGACCGCGGCTTCTCCGTGACTTACCGGACACCCTGTAGACTTATTATTGCATAAGTAAAACTTAAACGGCCCGAAGATAAATTTGCGCTGCGGCGACATGTGTTCCACAAAAATCAAAAATATCGCCAGCGAAATTAAAACGTCTCTCGATGTATTTCACTACCAAGACGGGCACCTCGACATCACGCGACGTCGAGCGCGAGAAAGGATCGACGGTAATGTCAACCCTTTTTGCGTACGCGAGCGCGCGACCCGCAATCGGACCCTCCCTTTTCTCTCGGATGCCGCAGCAACCACCTCTCGGCGGTCTCGGTCAACCTGACTCCGGTTTTCCGAATGAATGTGCGATTTGCCGGCCGATGCTCGTGTTCTTGGAATCGTGGGCATTTTCGGCTCTTGAGAAACGAGCCCGAAAATACCCCTTCGTCGACGAGACGTGTTCGTTTACCGGGTATGCGGTCAGTTCTCCAGGAGAAAGGGTCTCGTGTCGGACAATTCACCGATTTCAAAGCTGGGCTTTATGGCGGGCCTAACAAATGGGTATATGTGCTTGTTAATTCAGGCTTGAAAACACAGAAATTAGCTTCACAAGCTGTTCAGAGTATCGTTACCACGTGTATTTTCGCGTTCTTGTTTCTCTTTTGCTCGCTGGCTCGCGCGCTAACGCTCGTTGTCTAATCGTGACTCGATTTAGAAGAAAAGTTGCAGCGGCACGGGGGCAAATCAACCGATGAATAGTGCTCTAACTACCGAGCTGTTAACGGCACGCGCGCGAGCATGGAAACGCGTTATGAATCGTTTAATTCCATTTCATTCTCAGTCCGGAATCCCGCGCCTCTATTTTCGTCCCTCCTGCACTTGCCCGCCTGTCTGCTACCCGTTCCCTTTCCGTTCCCCCCTGCTTTCCAACCGCGCGACGCATCGACGCCATGCAGTCATTGAAAATTGGCTGCCGCAAACAACCCCGCACTTTGTTAGCCGCGTCGAAAATAGCCATAGTAAACCGTGCACCGCTTATTCCTCCCCCAAAGCTACAAGCGCGATAATCAATTTTTATTTTGTTTCGTTTATTTCTTTTTTTTTTTTTTTATTCATGTTCCTCGATCCGCACTTTTCGCGTCGGATGGTCGGCGCACTCGCGATGCAGAGCTTAATCGGAACGAGTCTTGCAGCGTAATGAATGAGAATGAACTGGATTTACAACCGACCGTTGAGAGAGTTAATACATATTTTTGCGCTCTCCATATTTTTTAACGTTTTAAGGGGTGGTCTCTCTCACACACACAACGTTCCTCTTTTGAGGAGGATGCAGCATACAATTTCAACAACGTCAATGATCTCCGTCTCCGCGCTCCATCGTAGGCTCTTCACAGAGAGCCGCGCAGGTGGAAGGGAAGGGGGTAGCAGGGGGTAAGCAAACCCCTCGGAAGACGGGCACGACCCTACGTCGAAGAAAAGGGGGGGACTCACAGCTTCGCAAAATGAAGAATGACAATCGCGGAGGCGGGGCTAGCCGGAAGAATCAAGCATAATTTCTCGGTGACGGTGCGCGGCGTCGGCTTTTCAACCCTTATAATATCTCCAGCGTCCCAGTCACGACCCCTATCGCATCCTCCGGCCCCTTCCCGCGCGTTTCTCTCTATCTTTCGGCTTCGCTACCGGTACACCCTCGCTCCTGGGAATACATTTCCATGCATTTTCCTGAGCCACTCGCCCCCTTGCTCTCCCATCTCCTGCATTCCTCTCCAGCCGAGCGACCCCGTGCTTCCACCGTCTGCTTCCTACCCGACAACTTTCGTCGCCCGCGCACCGACTCTCCTCCCCTCTTCTCACCGTCTCGTCCCCTCCTTCCCCCCCCCCCTTCTTTCTCGCGCTTTAATTACCAACTTTCCTCTGTTTTCCAGAAATTCGCGCTCAAGCGAGCAGCTTTTTCGCGCCGACGATGGTTTTTCTTCCGCCTGACTATATCTCTCCTTTCCTCCCTTTCCCTCTGTCTCTCTGTTTTGTTGTCTGTCCGCGCCTCTCTTTCGCCCGTCCTTCGTCTCTCTTTTCGTCTGCCTCCACTCGTCACCATACGATACGATCCACCATCGTCCGCGCTCTCGGCGCGGCACAGACGGCGCCGCATGCAGTTTCCGTCGTGTGCGAAGCACCTCCGCGAAACGCAAATATACACAGTCGCGAGCGACGGAGGATCGGGAAATCTTGTAATGCTCCGCTTTCCATCCGCCGTCTTCCACCGTTCCGCCGCTTGTTTATTCGTCCCTTCAATCCCCCTGCCGTTCTCGACAGGCTTCGAAATGTGATTTGCCAGCGTCTACTCTCGCGCGGCGCAATGTATCCGCGCAAATAGCAACGGGTGGCAGCGCGCTCTCGACGCGGAGAGCCGACTGTGCGTGTATATGCGCAACGGGGTATCGCATTTCGTAGCCGGGATCCTTCCGGCCGGGATTCACCGACGTTAGTCCCATTTCATGAGAGATAAGCGGCGGATTGTCCGCGGGGAAGCCTCGCGTGCACGTCCCAACGCCGGGCGCAGCGCTTCGGTGCTGTCGCGAGCTCTCCCCGCGAGCTTTCACGCGACTTACACGCAAGCTCGCCAGCGTCCGGACATTCGACTCTTCGGCCATTTCTCGAGCGGCGAAACTTTCCGCCGAAATACGCGCGATAATTTTGTTAAGTCCGCCCCCGAGAGAGAGAGAGCCCCGAGAGCCGCGCGCGCGGTACGTCCCGAAGGAAACCGCAACCGTACCTTCGGCGGAACATAAATATAGGGAAAAGCGACTGACTGGATAGGCGGGTGGGATGGTTAAAAGTTTTCTCCGGTTTAACGATCTGCTCGTTTGAACCCGGAAGTTGAGGCCCTCTCTCCTTACCCTCTCCCCTCCCCCTTGCAGCCCCTCGGAGGCCCACGGAGAACCGCGATCCGCTTTCTCGTGCTCTTCTCTTTTCGCCGTTTCCTCAGAACCGCGCACCCACCGCGCTACCTCTCCGCTCTTTCGGACTCGTTTTCCAACGTGCATCCTTATTTGCGGCTGATAGTAATGGGTACGTAAGGGATGGAAGCCTTTCGCGATCTCCAACAAGACTCGCCGCTTCCGACGGCCTCTTTAACTCTCGACAGGGTTGCTTTCACGAGGGTGGAATACCGGCCATCGTTATCGCGCCCGATCCGGCTGGCGATGTTATCTCGCTACGCTCGCGGGCTTGCGCGCTTCTTGACGCTCGTTACGCCGTGGCATTACGGCGAGATGTGCGTGCGTGCCGCAGCGTAACGGCGTATGCGAACGAGATCGAATCCAATGTCGGAAGATAGGCGAACGGCTTGATCGCGAGCCGACGAGAATTTCGGACAGGATCGTGGAAATTTGCACGCGTCCAAGTAACGAGCGCTCATTCAATCTTCATTAGAAAGGGCAAAGGTTTCCAAGGCGCGACCAACAGCACTCTTCTTCTTGGACTATTCCGTTCCTTCTTTCTCGCGCCAAGTGCGAGCTATGGAAGCCACGCGCGTGCGAAACAAACACGCGAGGGCGACGTTCCTCGAGTACCCGGGCTAATTCCCAAAGAGATTATCGAAGACGCATCACCGCGAGCTCGCGTCCAGATACAAATTGGTCCCATGCAACCGTGACTGGTGGCGCGCTGGAACGCGCACACACCACGACTGCGTCGTCCCATCCGACACGTGCGTGTTCACGCTCGCGATCGTATGTGCGCGCACATGTGTGTGTGTGTGTGTGTGTGTGTGTATATGCGTGGCGCGCGTGGACCCGCATACAGAACGGTACAGGTGCGACGTCTGCGCAACGAGGAAATTGCAGGCTTGCCGGTCCCCCAGGTGCTCTTCGTCATCATAAAGCCTACGGCACCGGCGTTGTACCTGTATTAAACCCAGCCTCGAACACAGCCCTCCGACTCGCCGCCCTTCCCCCGTGTCGCTTCGGCTCGCCACCCCTTGCCCTTTCGCCATCCCGTCCCCCCGTCCGCCCTTGTCCGCCGTATTTCGCATGTATGCATCGCGGACCGAGGGACCGGGCTCGACCGACTGTTTCTGGAGACCACCACAGCGGACCACCCCTAGCAACCGCGGCCAGTCACTGGCTGTTTAATAATCAGTATTTATGGTAAAAACTTGCCAGACGTCCGGCGTATAGCCGCTGCTGTTGCTACCATCCCCCGACCGACTCTCGGCACCCCCGCGAGCTCGTTCGAAATCTACGACCTTGGATACATATTCTGCCTGGTGATACGTAGGGGAGAAGCAGTGTTTTTTTTTTTTTTTTATTCACGCTCCGGAATTGCCACGGACTCACGTCGCGCGCTCGCTGGGATTGCAGCGCGAACGGAGATCGATTTGCAAATTCCCGAGCGAGACTCGCGAGATTCACTACAAAGTTGTCACGTAAGACTGATCTCGTCGAAGCGAATGACAATGAGATAGGGTAAAAGTACCAATTCTCGCAACGCGCACACCTAATCCTCAACATTTACACGGTTTTGCCTTCAAATACAATAACTTAAACTTTCAATGCAATAATTGAAACTTTTAAGATTAATTATTCTTGAGGATGTTAATTATTTCATCTTTCATGAATTATTCTTGAGAATAATTCGCGTTTGCCTGAATAATTGACATGCCATTTGTGTATGTTAATTAACCGTGTCCATATTTTGTTTAATAAACGAGCTCATCTATTTTCCCGCTCACCGGTTCATCGCTTACGGCTCTCTCGGGTTCTCTTGAAAGATCTCGATTTGCGGCTAGTGCCTTGTACACGAACGCGGCCCGTAGTATCGTGCGTGTCCCGATGTGTGTTGAATGCGCTTGAACGTACTCGTTATCTCGAGTATACGTCTCGCGCTCGCGTGTACATCAACTTCTTTTCCTCTCTTTTCTCGTCGACGTTCTCCATGATTACGCGATCCTCGGCGTTCTGGCCGGAGTTAATCCATTTCGTCTGCACGTCAGAATGGCGTAACCAAAATTTCAGCGACCCTCGCTAATTCGTTTAGTCGAGCCTAATCCGTCGTTTCAGAATTGACACACTCGGGACGAGATCGGCGAATGCATTCTGCGAATAAATTAGATCGCGCGTACAATTATTCTTGAACGCTCAGGGAACAACGTCGCGTAACAACGTCGAATTATGAGGCAAGAAAAAGGAGCGCGCACCTTATAAATCGTTACGTATGAAGCAAGAGGAGGGCGATAGCGCTCGCTGGCAATTTTCGTATGCAAAACGAAGCGGAGCGCGATTGCTTTAACGGTTAAGGGGATGTTAAAGTCGATGACAAACTCGAACGATAACGCAGAGACGATCGTCACAATCACGCTATCCTTTTCGTTTTTCCTGTACATACAACGTGTGTTTTATCATACTGAGCAGAAAATCTAACCACGCATTGTAGAAATCTTTCTGCAAACTTTTCGGATGTTTTTCTGAATTTATTTGCAAAATTGCAGCAATATTCTTGAAATTTTTTTCTGTTTGGAATATTTACACTTTTCGGTATGTACCGGAACTTTTTGGATTTGGCAAATATTATGCCAATCGGCAGGTTGAGATTTTAAATTAAAAATTTTTTCTCGTTTTCGTCACATGCTGAGCAATACTCTATTTTTGCACGTATTTCCATTGCGTAAAAGCATTTGTGATTTCGTACAACCAATAGAACGTAAATATTGCAGAAAAATTCCGGTATTTTGTCGGTAAGGTTTTCAGCGTCCCCTTAACCAGTTACTGGTATACGAGTCGCGATAATCGTTCATTAGAACGCGTCCTTCGGCACGTATATTACGCGCGGCACGACATCGACTCACGCATCGACTATCGCATCACGTTTAATTAATTAATTAATAATGATTGTTCGCACTGATCAAGGACCCATCGCCGAGCGAATCCCGTCAAACGTTCGGCGCTTTTCGTTTTAATTTAGCGGAAAGCTATAAAAATGTGAACGAGGTCGAAGTCCATAAAACTGCGTCGCGCTTCGTTCCGGCGAACGAAGGAGAGTCGGGACAGCAATTTTCCAATTAGCCGTAATGCATTCGCGTAATTATTTTCGTAGGATTACCTGGAAAAGTCGCCAAAACACTTTGTAACGAGATAAGCTCCGTCGGGTTCGCAAAGAAAATACCAGCTGATCCTCAACTGCGCGGTAGCTTACTTTGCACAAAAACAACACACGAGACCCTGGGACTTTAAGAGTCATTGTCCCGTGAGGTCGATGTAAATACAAAGGCCGCCGCGAGAATCGTAAGATTTGAAAGAAGTCGTAGAAGAGAAGAGAGGAGATGACGAATAGTGCCGAAAATATATCGACGACGACTTGAGATCGATAATATTATCAAATGTCAGTCATTAAAGTATATAAAAAAAAAATATATCAATGCCTGGACACTAGTAACATCAACTCTGGACATTCTTATTGGCAAGGAAGTCGATATCTCGAAAAATCTCACTTTTATTTATTTTACTCGTACTTGCGCTTTTACAGACACGTAGTTACAACCTAATTCTCTCCTCCTCTTCTTTCTAGCCGCGCCACTAGCGCCTCCTGGTATCGCGCGCGAATCTAGCTGCAGCGTGGCGATTCAAACTTGAAGACTCTATTATCGTTTTGGTTCTCAAGTACAAATATTTAAACATTTAAAGAACAAAATGAGAATATGTATGAGTATAGAGGTAGGAGCAGTGGCCAGGCATTGGATGCTTTTATCTTAGAGACGGTAGACTGCAAATGCGAAAGCGCCGTCGTACATCTTGCTACAGCGTTATAGCGGCGCCAATCGTTGACTCGAACCACTGCCGCGCGTGCAGGCGATCGCGGTCGGATTTGAACACTCCTAGTCGGACGACGAGATCACGATCCTCCTCGGATGCAAATCGGATTCGCGCGCGCGTCCTGCAACCCGCTCTTGTCCACATCAGAGACGGCACCTAATAATAGACCCGACGCGTCTCCCGGCCGTCTACCAATATAAACTTCTCGTTGCTGTCCGTTCGTTCGGACTGAATTACCCCGGTCCCGTCCCTGAGGAGTCTACGGCCGGCGTCCAACAACAAAGTTTGCGCCGGCGAGTAAAGCTTAATTAAAAGCTACGATGACGCTCAAGGGCCTCTAGCCGGTCTGGCGGGATAGCCGATTCGTTTCGCCACGGTATCAGGAATGAGGGGTGGACCAGCCTCCACCTAATCGTTCCTCGTTTACTTCAACGGCAAGCTGAACTTCCTTGCCGGTTCGCCCAGAAGGGCGAGTGCTGTTTACCCCGATCTCGCGGAAGTGACGGAGTTTCGCGGCGCTCTCGCGAAACGCTCGAAAATCGCGAAAGAATGCGCTATTTCGTACGGGCGCTGTCGTCGCGGGGTAAACGGACGCGGACTCGAGTTGCCCTCGGCGAAAGTTTGTCGGGGGGATGTCTGATTGTGAAACTACTTAATAACTACTTAAGCCGCGTCTGAGTTACACAAAACCGCGGGGCTTCGGAAACAGATAAATGGAGAGTAACATTTTGTTTTCACTTAATTTCAAGTGAATTTCGTTTCAACCGAGAGACTTCACTGACATTCAAAGTTAATGGACTTGTCGTTCCCGTTAAGGGAAAGTAAAAGTTGAAATTTATCGAGGAATTTGGAAGGAAAGGGCGATATCGTATATTCTCTAACGCGAATAATCTCAGAAGACACATAAGGCGTCCGCGCTTAGAATTTTGCGGAAAGATGTAGTCTAGTGAGTTATATAGTTTCTGAAAGTCGCTTCTCTTTCGCGCGCGCGCGCAATGTTCCGCGGTGTGCTGGACAAAAGCTTTTTAGCGTCGTCTAGCAAGCTCTTTCTTTCGCACGCTCGATGGCAGCGCGCATGAAATGACGTTATTTTAATACATGGGACGCCATTCCGCCTGCATTGTGCCGCGCATTATGCGAACGACCCGCAGTTGCAACCGCAAAGGACGTTTTGCATTTATAATTTACGGACTCTCCCGCCGTGTGACAAGCGCTTATCGCGGTCTTGAAATATCTGGAAGAGATCTTCCATGTATATTTTCGTGAAACTTAAAATTTCACATTTTCGTTCTCGCGAGCGCGCACCTCTGTTCGCGCTCGTGGTTTTACACGTCCAATTATTTAATTCTTGCTGATGGATAGCGCGAGCATTCACGTATCGCGCGTAATTAAAGGCTTTCAACGGTGACAAACGCACATTAGTTAAACGGATAATCAAATGAGTTCGGATTGTTTTCACTTGGCAACAGAATTATGTTAAATGGACGTGAAATGGATGTGACGCGAACGTTCGCGTTTACTGTAAAACCGTAACGAAATTTGCCGCCGCTTCGCTGCAAGGAGAAATCGACACCGGGGAGCGCGGGGAGTGTCAATTGTACCCGTCGGATCAAAGGAAGTTCCGGGATACAATTCGATCGAAACGCGAGAGAGGAGGTAAAGAGAATTTCAGTTTCTGATTTTCTTTGAGAAACGTCCGTTCGGGCGCAACGGAAGCGTCACCGCGCGTGCGATTTTATCCGATTTTAAGTCGAAAGAGCGAGTCTTTTTTGCCGACGCCGAGGGGTTTCCTTTGAAAAATGCGACCCTCGCGTGGCCTGCGTGTTTTTCTACGGGTCGCCTGCCTTCCGTCCAAACCGTACAACTGCCATAAGCGAGAGACCACCTTCGTAACTCTCTCCCTCCCCCTTCCCCATCAGATTACCGAGACTTGATGCGAATCAACCGTCGTGCGACGAGAAAACATCGTAAAAGTTCGAGGCCGACTGAGACAGGGCCGAAGAAAGTCGCAATAGTAGCACGCAAATTATTAAGCTAATAATGGCGAACGTACGGTATACGGCCTCCTTCACAGACTTTTTGAGAAATGACACGGGTCTGTCTTATCGGATTTTCCCGCCCCAGCCGAGGTTTCCTCGCAGCCAGAAAAGGCTCCACCGCCTCTAATTAGTTACATGAGATAATTAGCTTCTAATTAGCACTCCGCAAATAATTTACGAGCAGCGGTTTCGTGGAACCTGACCCATCCAGTTAATTGGGACTATTACGTTTTTCGAGGAAGTTGATCCGCGCTGCCACACAATACGCGAATACAGAGTATTCTGAGCATTATCTAAATTGTTTAATCGTGCTTTGATAATATCTCGTGCGGGCACGGGCGGAAAATATATTATCCGATATCGTTTTATCAATTACTTCCGCAGTTTTGCAGATGTAATCGCAGCAGCTGCAACGGCAGCAGCAGCAGCAGCGGTAACAGCAGCAGTAACAACGGCGGCGAAGACATTCGTGTATAAAACGCGCGCTTTGTAATGAGAAAGAGAGAGAGAGAGAGAGAGAGAGAGAGAGAGAGAGAGAGAGAGAGAGGGAGCACAGACTGTCCCTCTCGCTCTCTGGGAATTATTAAAAAGTAAAGAGCACGTGATGCGATTAAAGAGAATACGTTACGTCGTTGTACACACATTGTTATGCGCTTATTTTGTCTGCATCGATTCCCCCTCACAAAGGCCGCCGCGCTTTACGCGCTCATCCATCCGCCGCCACTACCGCTACACACGTCGGCGTTTGCAAAATATTTCGTTTTAGCGTCGTACGTACGATCAGCTTTAATAGCTCTACGTAAAGTGTGCATTTCGAAACTGTGGCCCGGAATAGGATTCATTCCGAGCTATGCCGGCGTGGAACGAGCGTCGTTGCTCCTTTGTTGTCTCGTCGTTTGCGTGGTAGCTGCCGTTTACTTTATTCTCCACCCTTTCCGCCGACCCCCGCGTCGCCCTTTCCGCCCTTCCGCCCCTCGGTTCTCCTCGGTCCGTGTCCTTCTCCCATTCCGACCACCCACCGCGCTACGCACAAAGAATCTTTGTAATCCTGTTCTTGTAGCTCCCGGGTGCAAAAACGTGGCGGCATCCGCTTTCCGTATCGTCTGCAGCTGCATCCGATGCACCCGCGGCACCATCGTCAGCTCGTGAATCAAACGCAGAGATCGCATCGCGAGGTAAATTGTTCGGAAAGCCAGGTCGCGTTTGAATTTCCGCCGGAAGGTTTATGACTATTTCTCCGTGGGGGGTCGTTGCTACCGAATCGAGCGTATCGCGCGGCCCTTTCTTGGGGGATAATATATAAACAGAATTCTCTCGCCGGCGTCTAATCGAGTGTCTAATCGATTTAGGACGGAGGCCGCCCTTTTCTCGTCTCTCTTTCGCTCGCGACGATCGCTCACATCGCGCGTCGCTGCGTTGAACGTTACGAGAGAAGGAAGAAATATAAGGAAGAATTCGGCGAAAAAACAGAAAGACAGAAGCCAATTGTTTGCGCGCTGGTAGAAAAGTAACAACTACCATCTGACCACCGTATGCCGATTGGCTTCCGCCTCTCTGATTTTTGCCTTTCCGCCGAATTCGTCTCAAGATGTGACGTCCACCGTTGAACTACGTCTATCGCCGACGGATAAACGGGGTCTCTGAGCAGCGATTCGCTCGCTTCGCGAAATGTCTGGCGCAAATTTGATCCATCGATTCCGCGTCGCGTCATAAGCATCTTCGTCAAATTTCGACGTCGATGGTCGAAGGGGTTGCGCCGTCAAGGGGAGATAACGCGTGATGTGCGAGCGCAGATTGGTCGGGCCGTGGGTTGGCCGTCGGCCGAGTAGTACTTGACAGCGTATACCAATTATTGCATCGGACGCGGCTCGTGGCCAGGGAAACCAATACGCCGGGACAAATTGTCAATTTATGCTTTCTCGTTATTACGCCGGCCTGATCATAGCGCGCGGATGCTTCGCTGCTAGGCCAACTCCGATGCACACGCATCGTCGCCGAGTGCATTGTGCAATCTATGAGAAGGAACGACCGCGGCGTGTACGTTGTGTAACCGCAGATATGGATGTTGCCGCATGGAGACGGAATTCGCGCACGTTTCAATCCCGCGGCTGGCTGCCTCGTCAGGCTCCATTACGGCGAAGCGCTTCGATCGCATGGATGATGGTCCTTTTGCAAACTTATCGCGCGGCATGCGAACACGCGTTGGACGTACCTGATCCTAAACCTCACCCATCCAACGTACACGAGAGAAGAAACACGACCACGAGAAGTACGACGACGACGACGACGACGACGACGACGACGACGACGACGACGACGACGACGACACTGAGATCAGCCGTGAGATGTTAAAGCTTCGAGGGGTTTAACTGGCGAGTTAAGAGGCGGGAAAGATGGAATCTATCTAGCACGGCTGCCGCCGCGAAGATTCCGAGAGCGCGCGTAAGCTGCCACACGTAGAGCCATAAAAATAAAGCATAAAATCAACTGCTGACTCGATTGCGCCTCCTACTCCTTGGCAACGGCGGGAGAATATTGCGGAGTATGCGATTTAAATCATAAAACTCGAATAAAAATCCTAGGCTGTTTTTGCAGCTGCAGCTGCAGCATCACGACCGGCGGAAATACGGAGTGGGGGAAGTAGAGCCCCGGTGACGGAGGGAAGGCAAAGGGATGAGAAGGCGAATCTCGATGTCCCGTCTTTTGTCGAAAGTCTCTTCTTTTCCCATTCAGTCCGTTTCGTGCTGTTTCCTCGCCGCTCGTGTTTCTCTCTCTCTCTCTCTCCCTCTCTCTCTCTCTCTCTCTCTCTCTCTCACTCTTTCTCTCTCTACTCTTTCTCGCCTCTTTTGCTTTAGAAAGCGTTGCCTAACTCGCGAAATAGGACGGCGGGCTCATAAAAGAGAATTATGCGAGCGATTTCACCCTCCGTATACGAAGCCGTTCGCGTCTTCGCGCTCACACGTCATAATGCAAATTTACGCGCTTCGCAGTTTCGCTGATCACTGGTCTACATGAGGAAAGAGAGTAAGAGAAAGAACAACATGTATCGTAAGATCGTTTGTTTCGCATCTCGCATTCGCTTTGCCCGAAATATTAGCACGAACGATTTTCGCACGTACGTTCCAACTGTCGTCTTTCCCCGGAAAACAAAATATTTCCTTAAGCTCAGTCGGATTCTCGACATTAACGCAGGATTAATGAAGTCGTGGAGCTCTTTGCGAAAAGTGGCGCTGCTGTTCATAACGCTAACGTTTCGCGAAACTGAGCAGGCCCGGGAGGGATAATATTTCATTCGCAGGCACGGAGTATTATTTTTCAATAGTTCGCCGCTGTGCGCGAGATATACCGACTATATCGTCCGAGCCGCGGCCACGGTTTTTCCCTATTTCTCGCACCGTCTATATCTTCCTTTTTCGTTTTCTGCCTTTTTCTCGCTTCTTTTTTATTTCTGTCGGTTTGACCTTAGCACGCAGCACGGTGGGGGCGCAATCGAGCGGCGGCGGCGACGGCGGCGGCTCGTTGGCAACGTCGTTCTGCGGCGATATAGCCGATTGGCCTAACTTAGGTGGATGGTGCGTCGCGCACGGTAAATTCTCGATGCAAATGAGATCCCTGATACGCGCGAAATATAAATCCGAAAAACCCGGAGAATATTTATGTCTATTATCTGAGGACCCACCGAAATCGCCGCCGCGGTCCGATCCGCTCGCTCTCCCTCTCCTACGTGTCTGTGCGGTTGGGCTAGAAATACGGTCGAGTCAGATTACGCCGCCATTTTCGGAGATATTACAGGAAAACCACTTAGAGAATCGATTAACCCACTGTCACAAGATATCGGTCTGAAATACCGCGTCTAGACGGATAATAATCGTAAGCTCTCCAGCAGGTTATCAGTTTCTTAATAAGCGGCGAATCGTTCATTACATCGTACATTAATACGCGTGCGTACGTGCACGTGACGAAATTGATGTTTGGCGAGCGAGACGGCATCGAGCCTGAGAATTGGAGCTCTAATTAGTATAACAGCGCTTGGTCGGCAGCCGTTTTAATCGCATGCCTATTATCATCTAGAACGAGTTCCTAGGAGGGATATCACGCAAAGTCTCGAGGTCTTTAACACGTCAGGAGAGTACCGACATACCGCACCGTCGCTGACCGGTTTCCCAACCAAGTTGCCGACTAAATAAAATTACAGACAGATAACGGGTCGCATTAGCGTTATCCGATCGGCCAATTCAGATTCATAAAAAAAGGAAGAGAGAAGGAACGAGAAACGAAATGCGCAATGTACTCGCAAACTGCAACTTATCGATTGCTCTCGCGTTCGAGTCTTGCGTCTTCCCGAGAAGAGAGACCTGTTTTACTTTCTCAAAGAAACTCTCTCGTCTCAAGTATCACGTTGCAAGGGAGGATCAGTCGAAATCAGATACGGGGCGGGAGGGGGAACTAGGAGTTGTTGGAGAAATCGCACGCGTTTGAACTGCCATTCCGTCTACATACAAGTTGGAAATTAATTAATCGAAAATTCATACGGAACATCCGATTACATTAAACGAGGATTTTCTCCTTTTACCGTTTTAGAGTCGCGGTTCTAGTACTTGATCGATATCCGCTTTTAACCAACCGTGTCCTACGGTGGATTACGAGATTGTGTGACACACACACGACAGCGTAGGCGCGGAAAGGTGCTAACTTCTCGAAACTAATAACCGATGTGACAAGCAGATTTCCCATTCCCAATCGAAACCATTATTAAGCCATCCACTGTCCTCGCGGCACTTTGTCCGGATTGGTGGTTTCATCCCCTTCTTCCCTGCGTTCCTCGGGAGCTCGAGCCAGGCTTGGCCGGGCGCCAGCGTATTCATTCCAGAAACTAGCCCCCCGATCTAAGGGGCCAATTATTTAATCAATTCCACCCTCTTAGCGGTCCGGGATAGCAGAGATGGCCCCCATTCGAAGCGTGGAACTGCCGACAACGACGTCGACGTCGACGACGTCGGGCGACGACAATTGAAATCGGCCCGTCCTTGTCCCGTCCGCGAAATTTGGACCCGCTGTCTTCGCCGACGCTCGGACACGCTCCAAGAACGTCGTAGTTATATCCCCGAACGAAATCCATCTCTGACGGAGATTACACCTCGAAATGTCAAACGCTGGCTTCGCACTCGAATTGATTAACCGTTATTCGTCATCAGCCCCGAGATCCATCTTCGAGAGAGAGAGAGCTCGATAAATATGACGGTGAATTTACTCTTATAAGCAATTCTTAAGCACTTATCAGTACTCTACTGTCCGCAGCTGGTATCATTTCGTGCGAGCTAACAACTTTTTCTTATTTTGAGTTTGAGCAATCGCGAGTAAATGATTTTAAGTGATGATACTGTATACCGCTGTATGAAAGTAGACGGCTTATTTTCGTGATGGTAACTATTTTCGCGAAGTAAATATTTTCGTAATTAAAATATGTATCTCTTTTTTCAACTACGAAACGTTGCTTCGTCAGGAGCTTTCGGTGCTTTAAATTCGCCACGAGGTAAAATATGATGGCACGCGGATTTGTTGGCGTGGTCGTTATGAATGAACCGAATAAGCTCTCTCGCATGACGCATTCGCGGTATATATCGGTCTATATCGATCGCGTATCATCATATCCGGAGCGCCACGAAGCAGGTTTAACGTCAATTAATTTGAAACTTCGGTATAGCAATTGCGAGAGAGCGAGAAAGGGGAACCAAGGAGGGAGGTGGATAGATGGGATCTCAGGAACTTGCGAAGATCTGAATATTGCCAATGAAATTAAGGGGAGCGAATACGACATCGTATATACCTCGTTACCTAGTTTCGCTGATAATATTACAACTATATATTAGTTATATTCCAACCAGTTTTCCTCCCATTCATTATTACCCGCGTCACTAAACCGTGATTAGTTGGCCATTAACCGTTTGATTGCGCGATGCAAATTGGAAGAACTGCAAATCTAATCGCAGAGAGGAATGCCCATTACACATTAATTACATTAGTTTTAAACATTACCGAGCATCGAGCTTAAATCAATATTCTATCGTTTATTGCAACAATTGCGTATATATTGCGGACTAATCTGTTATCTCGAAATAAAATAGATCCTATAAGAGCTGAGCATAAAATATATGTATACATCCACCCTATGGTTAGCTCTTATAGGCCCTATTTTATTTTGATTTATGATCTCGGAGTCTTTCAACAATTTTTTTCTTTTTCCTATTATTTCGAGTTTGTTCGCCAATTTAACGTAAAACGCTGAATGCTGAACACTTTTCTCCAGCGCGCGCACTGTAATTTGCATTGTAATTTTAAGGCTCCTGAGTACTCGCATCGTCTGTCTCTTCTTAATAACGTCAAAAGCGAAATATGTCGAGATAAAAGAATATTCACCCTAAATATTCCGTACATTTTGTTCTATGAATAAATAATCATAAAATTAACGTGACAGAATAATGAAAAATTAAGATAAAAGAGAAAGTTGCATGTCACGTTAATTTTACGGTTACTTATTGATTGTTAAAGCAAAAGGAAAGGAATATTTAAAAAGCTTAATCGATTACAAGTGTCATTTTGTGGATACGTCTTTTATCTTGATATATTTCGTAAGAATTTATAGCATATGTTTCATTAAAGAGAGATGGACGATGCGAGGAGCCTTGAGGCTCATCTATGCGCAGAGTAAGCGCATAATGCGCAGAATAATCTCGGTGTGTATGAGTTGGGATAAGAAATAAAAATAATTTATTTCTCTTACGCCTATACTCCAACTTCCTTACGGAAATATTTCTCTCGAGTGAGAGAGAGTAAGGTAGCTTAGAGTACAGACGCGTAAGCGAAATAAATTATTTTCATTTGTTAGTCCGACTTACGCCAAGCTTACTCCGCGTATTGTGGACGAGTCTTTGCGGATTAACGCAACGCATCTTTACGACAGTTTTACAGTCCGCGCGAGACGCAAAGTGTCATTGTGCAGCGGTATCTTATTGTTGGTCTCCCTCGGGCCGTCCCGAGACCACCGAATGGCCAAACTACCAGAACTGCCGCGTAGTTTAAGAAGCATTGAACGCAATAAGCGAATTTACGCGGCCGCGCTCGCGGTCTCGCCCTGTTCGCCAGCGCTGTACATCACCGGCCCCATGAGAAACTGATCCTATAAACTCCGAACGCGAAATCAGAATGCTGGCCATTAAGCTCAATCGCAATAGCGAGCGGTCGATGACACCAACGAATTAATTCAACTGCCTCGCGTCCCGCCGCGCCCCGTTCGCGATTCTAACCGCCCAACTATCTCCTTCGTCGCGCGAATTACGTGTGCTTTTCGTTTACTTTGGCCGCACAAGCTTAATCCGCCCCACGAATTATCGAATGTGATCACCTCTCAACGAAAATATATTCGAAACTGACCCAACCGTACTATAATATTTTAAAAAAATATTATATACGTTTGACTTTTTATTCTAAAATTATTTTAATTAAATATCTTTTATATCGTGTACCGATCAGAGAGATCGTCACAAATTTACTGTTTCTATAGTATTTTATACAACAATTGCAGTATTGGTCCACTGCTTGACAAAACACATTGTAAGAAATATAATTTCCACGTAATTTTTATGACGTAATATTTTCTCCCTGCCTAGTTAAAAAATAGAACAGAACGTTAGTTTCAGTCTCCTGTATCAAGTGCGCATTTGCGCACGTAGGCCATATAATATCGCAATAAGCCGCGAATTTAGCGAGTTTGATGCGCCATAAAAATTTTGCCCGCCGTCTATATTGAGCTCGGCCGGCGAGAGACGTCTTGCCTCCATTAAGATAGGTATCCATCCCCTGGAGCTATTATCCGTCGCGCTTGCACCGGAGCAGCTCCGAAGGAATTCAACGGCGTGAATGCGCGGTCTGATAGCCCGGGAATGCCGATGAGGAAGGTGGGATTGCGCGGAATGAGTGATAATAAAAATCGCGCGCCCACCTGCCAATCCGCGGCGGAATGCTCCCGTTGATGGTGGCCGAGTTTGCGGAATCTCCGGCGCGAACACGGATTTTAATAACGAACCTCGCCGACTCGGACCAAGGTGTCACGTTGCGCGCGATTTCACGCCGACGCGCTCGACACCAGGTCGTGTGTATTCTCGCGAAAGAACCCTCGCGACCGTCGCGAATGTGGTGGCGCCGCGCGGCCGTCTCGCATGATCCCGGGACTCACACGAAAATACGATTCGCGTACACACACGTGATCGCGATACGTATCGTTGCGCCACGGCGCCGCGCATATAGGTCACAGTTACGTACGGATCACCGAGTACGATGCCGACATGCATCTACTCGGTAATGGTGCAGATATGGCGCAGACCTGTTTAAATATCGCCGAGAGTACAATCCAAGTATGTTAGTCTTCAACGTCTAAACGTGTAATTTGACTGTACAGCTCTTTTTGCGCATTTCTCTCACTGTTACGAGCCACATCACTCGACGCATGTTTAAGACATGTAAATTATAATTTAATACGCTTTAACGTGTCAAGTGACGTGACTTGAGAACGGTGAGAAACGCGTAAAGAGAGACTCAGCTAAAATAACACGCTTGGCTTTGCAGTGTACTCACGAACGTTTCTGCCATCGCACTTTTCCGCTCCTTTGGCTCTCATCGCTTCGCAAGAGACACGTCGATGTCTCTGAGTAATAGCGAGAATCGTGCGCGTGTGTGTGTGCGTCAATCAGCGGGACGGACAATTTTCTTAACCATTGATCACGGACGTAGCCGACTGTCGGGCGGACTTGTTTCGACTGTACTGTAAAATCAACACGACTCGAATGCAAAACGAGTTCACGAAGCGAGACGGACATGCACACGTTGTTGTTTGCCGGTTCGAACGCTTGATTCTAGCGGCGTGACAACACCGTTGTCATCGAGGCTCGATAAGACGCGCCAATTCGCTGCAACGAAACGCACCGATTAAGCAGTGGATTCGTATTACAGCGACCCGCATAGATTTCCTCCGCAAAACAGCGTGACGTATCGCGCTCGCGAGTTACCGTGCACGACAACTTCGTCACGACGCCGAGGGTTGGAATTAATTTAATGTTGGTTCGCGGTAGACGAACTAATTATAAAATGCATGTTACTCGGCCGTTCTCAACTTCGCACACATCAGCAAGTACACAACCGCGCGCGATGTCGCGTCGTCACGAGAAGAGCGCGCGAAAATCGGCTTTCGCGAGGAAGAATTCGCACCCTCCGAGACTCTCCCTGATTGAACGAGATTGCGCATTGCTGCTCTTTTCAGCTCGTCGCATAATTGTAACGTTAATATATGCAATTTTCCCTTCACCGCCGTATTAAAGGAGAGCCGAGGGGAGTTAGCGAAATGAAGAAGGGATTGACGAGTTTGTCGCTTGAGCCTGATTTGGCACTCCTGATTCCCATCGTAAAAAGCAGCCACGACCGCGGCGGTACAATTTTCGTGTCTCGGGTCCTGGCTTGTCGCGCGTGAGCGTGTAAGGCCGTGACACGTAACTTTTTTATGACCGGGGAAATAATCTCGTGCAATACGGTTATGGTAGCCCGTCGCCGATACACCAGCATTATTCAAGCGCACAATTCCGTCCCTCTCGCGCAAACTTATTTACGTCCTGCGAATATAAAACCGACTATGTAGCGACTCCCTTATTGGGAGAGGGAACGAGTCGTCTTTGCCTCGATTATTAAAAGCGGCAAATTTAATGAGCGCCTTAAAAGCCCGACTGCGTAAAATCGGGGTAAAATACGGGTTGGGGTGGACAAGGGGGAGG
>NW_022639480.1:1641352-1646756 GCF_010583005.1 Odontomachus brunneus
GGGGGGGGGGGGGGGGGGGGGGGGTGGCGCGCTTCTGTCGCGAGGGATAAATAATCGCCAAATATAAACCTCGGGGTTAAGTGGCGGACCGAAGAAGGATGGTTGGGGATTATTACGCGTGAATGTATCTCGGCGGCGGGAATAAAGGACACGATAAAACACGTCGCCTAATACTCGCACGTCAATGGAGAGTGATCGGGCTGCGTACGGTACGCCGCGCGTGTACACAACGAGAGGCGTTAAAGGATCGTCTACAATGTGATCGCAGCCACGTCTCAAAGTCGTAGTATCAATCTGCGAATCGATCGATTCCCTTCGCGTAAACTCGTGAAGAATGAAAAGCTTTACTGGACACGTCAATGAAACTTTTCGTTTCTCGCGAATTCGCAGACGGACGCTGCGAGCTTTAAAACGTAACCACGGTCGCATTGTAGACGATCTTTCAGGCATCCTGCGGCGACATAGGTGCGATAGGGCATAGGAACGCGAGCACGAACGCGGGCGATACCACGCCCGCGTTATTATACGCCGAGTTAACGACAAGATTGTTTCTCAAAGTTAATTTACATCCACCGGGTCTGGCGCTAGAGAAGCGCAGCGTACCGATGCTTCCTCCGACGTGCGCGCAAACGACAGAGAGAGAGAGAGAGAGAGAGAGAGAGAGAGAGAGAGAGAGAGAGGGGGAGCAAGTACGCACACATACAATCTCGCCAAAATTAATATTCCGCTCTATTCAGAGAATCTTTGACGATAGGACACGGTGCGACATATCGTCGGGTTCGACAAACAAGACGGAATAACAGCAGTTAGGTTAACGTGCGCGCCGAAATGGCGACGTCGCGATTGCGTATCTTTGTATGCATCCGCTTGTTTGTCTCTCCGCGGCAAGCTTCACGCATGAAGTAACGCATTCGCGTTATTATAGCGGTGTCGTCCGCCAGACCGCATTAGACGTCGTTCAATGTTACTGCACCTTGGTAACGACAAATCCCGCGATCGAAATTAAAATGCGAGGATTAAAAACGCCCCCTTTCCCTCTTGTCTGATAACCGTTTTCCTTAGAATACGCTCGACTGGCGTCTCTCAGCGATGAAACTAGTCTCAGACTAAACTAATTTTAATCCAACTTAAATGATTTAGTTAGTTTAGTGTTGAGTAAACACGGTGAAGTGTACTTTGGAGTGACACCTGTCATTTATTTAAATCTTCTGTAAAGTTAGATCTCTGAGTGATCTGCGTGCTTCGAAGGCTTTGCCCTCTCGTTACGCCCGTCATCTTTTGAAATTTGCTTTTATTCCCCAACTTTATATGCATTTATACTTGAAATAGCAAAATCATATTTGAGTATTTTTAGCACTTGAGTATTAGCGTGCAGGATTGCAATATTGTCAATCACTACAGATGTAGTCATACTTTTATTTGTAAAATTCACATCGACTTCAATATATGATAAGTGCAATTATTTATTAGATTGACATTACTAATACATTATCTCAATATCGTTTGCGCTGAAATATCAAATAGCGCTTTTCAGTCACCGCGATAAATAACGGATCGCGCTAACAGTAGCAATCAAAAGGAGGACGTGCGCGATCCACCTGGCCAGATAATTTTGGCTAGATTTTTTTTCGCAGAAATTATGAAGATATTCCGTCATAATTTCTGGCAACGCGAACACCTTGAATTTTAAAGCACGCCATTAGCGATTCATTTATTCGCGCGAATAGGAAAGGAGAACGTCGAACGACCCGTACAAGAATGAATACTAAATATCGCGCATAAAAATATCACGGATCGTTCACGGTTATATTCCATGAACGCGGGAGTGCATGCGAAACGTAGCTCGCGCTTTCACGCTTTTCCGAGAGCTTTCACGACCGCTGCCGACCAAGTCGCTCGCAAACTACCGAATGTCCTCCCCCCTCGCCGTCCCTGCGGACTCCGCACACCCCTTTCTCGTGCTCCCGAGAGGGTTCGTGCCATGCCCCGATGCTTTCACACACGCGAATATTCCAAGCCGGAGGAGATCGGCGGCGCGGCTCTCGAGAGCGCGACTGTATTATCGAGGGATGCAAGTCGCGTGTCGATGGCATGCCTTCGTGGCTCCGAAACGTCGACGGAGGAGGATGGTGATGAAATTCGAGCGGGGTATCGAAAGCTCGGCGAATACTCCGGCTCCATTGTGGAGTCGCTCGCATATGGATACTCGCGCTCCTGGAGAAACGATATGAGAAATATTTGACTTTTAATGTCGCGCTTACTTTATTTGCGGAAAGATATCAATTCCTGCACGCGCAGGCTAGTCACGATAATTAGCCGATAATGAAACAAATCAAACGACCCAGCACGACCCATGCGCCGCGATACATGCATGTATCGACGTTCGAGAAACGACGCGTTTCACGCGTCATGGTGTTCGCACGTACGAAACGAGACGCGTCGCGATTGAGCTCGCGAGGTATCGCCGGGACTTACGTACGACTCGACTCAACAGACTTCTTTCAGGAAACATCAGCGACTCGCAATACATCACGTACATGACAAGTAAGTACAAACAACAGCGACGGCGCGAGAGCGAGGATGGCGTCCGATGTTATCCGCTCACATCTAGGGCGCCGCCGTTCGCGCTCGCGCACACGTAAACTAAGTAACAAACGTGGACCGTACGCGGCTCGTTGGCAAAAATACACTCCGTGCGGGTCGCGGAATGAGGTCGCAGAACAAGCGGACCTCGTGCACGTAACATCGATCCTCTCGGCAGAATCGCGCGAGAGAACCGCCGGAGGAGGCACGCGCCCGCTCGCGGAACGAGCGCGATGTCGCGCGGGGACGTGCTCCCGTAAATCGGCCTGTTTTCGAGCCCGGGCTACTCAATTTCGGAGGTCCGCTGTAATCTAAATTTCAAATCCGCTAATGTGTATTTTTGCCCCGGTCCCGTGCACGATTCCGCGCGTTCGTTCGCTCTCTTTCTCCCGCTCGCTCGCCTCCCCCTTGCCCGGTGTTATCGGCCGGCTCTTTCCCAGCGCTTTGAATTTCAAATTCCGCGCGACCACCGTGTCGGTCGCCGCGGCAACAACCGACTTTCGAGTGTTTCCACCCGCTTATGCGCTGTCATTTGTTTCCGTCGCCCTGCGGGGCCGCACACCCCGTAGCCACGCGCGCCGCGCGGTATCTGGCAGCCCGCACACTTTTATTTATGGCGCCACCCGGTATGTATCTGAATTGATTCCGTGATTTATTTCGCGGCCGATACGCCGCGACCCGAAAAGGCGAATTTCGAAAGCCCTCCCCCCCCTCTTTCTCTCTCCCCTTTGCCTCGACGTTGCGTGCGACGGGATGATTACTTTCGCGGCTCAGTCCGCGTTCGTCCGCTCGTTCTCGTTCCTCAAGTGCGCGTCGACTCGCACGCATAATGAGAAGCGCGAGATACCGTCTTCTCCGGGAAAAAATAACATACTCGAGCATTACGCTAATGCGTCGTTTTAACGGCAATGTAACTCCGACGTTATCGTCGACTAATCTTCCGCTGGCAGTGTCTTTTAACGGTTCTTGCCAGTCTTCTTAATGCACGGGACTTTGCACCTAATTGCACGCTACGGCTCGACGATCGCGAAAGTTCCTCCCCCGCGCGAGCAACGGCGGCGGGGAGCAAGAAAGTCCTCTCGGGGAGATGTGGGAGGAGCGCGCGACCCCTGGCTAATTGAAGCGCAATTAACCGCGTTAAAACGCCAAGTGCTGATTAGGGCGCTACGTCTACGTCGCCCTCGCCTCGCAGGGCGACCTACTAATCTATGCGCATACGTGACGTGGTGGTTCTTGCGTAAATTGAAAGTCGGCCTTGCCCTCTCATCGCTCGACGAGAGCGCGCGCACTCGACCGCCGAAATTCGCCGACGCGTTATCCCTCGTTTCCCTCGACCCTCCGTCCCGTCGAGTGCACCATCTCCGAGTTTCTAAATAAATACGGCGGATGAAGGAAAGACAAGAATATTCGATTGCGAGTCAGATAATCAAGACTGTGCGCGAGTATTCAATCGCTCGATAACGAGCGACTTGCAATCACCTTTCGCTAACTTCGCGACGAGAGAGTGTCACATACATATACAATGCACGAAAACAATGAAAAAGGATAAAATAGCACAAGAGAGAAAACAATACTCAAAGAAGATCTCACGATTGAATCCAATCAACTTGATGTACTCACTTGGGAATTGTAATTTCATGTTGCTTCAATTGTTAAATAGAAAATAGCAGATGTTATTTTTGAGATAAATCGAATAATGGAACCCTTTTGTGAAAGATTAACGAAGCAGCATATTTTTAGGTCAGCTCCGTTCGCGAATGCTACTTTAAGCTTAGAGTTGAAACTTTATTAGTGCCGCGACTTGATTCCATCCAATGTGAGGAAATATAGAAGCGACCCGCGTAAACGAGCCGTCTGAATGAGTATTTTCCAAGTATTACAAAAAAAACCGGAATCGCATTGCTCCGAGGAGAGGGAGTGGAGTTGGGTAATTCAAGAACGACCTCGACAAGGACTCGTGAATATTCAAGTCTGTCGAATCGAGAGGAGGACTCTCCTGCTGGGACTTTGATTGTTCTCTCTCTCTCTCTCTCTCTCTCTCTCTCTCTCTCTCTCTCTCTCTGCGGACGGTGCAAGAAGCGCCGTCGTCGCCGGGACACTCGGAGAAACGCGAGCGCGAGTCTAAGAAACGTTAATTGCGCCGATGTCGGGACGGGGAACCGCCGCCGCGATTTTACAATGGCCCGAAGGTGGCGGAGGATCTCGTTTCGGTCGGTCGGATTCTGCGGCTCACCGGATGATCCGGTGCAGCCTGCAGGCACCTACTACCTACTTATTTAGAATATTGTCGGCATACATCTGCATAAATTCGACGCAGGCCCGTCGACATTCTCGCTCGCGTCGTAGACCCACCCTCCGCAGAGACGCTCTTACGATAAGGGTGATCGGTCGACATGGGAGTTTGCGCACCCTTCCAGCCCCATTTGTAGCCACCGTCGCCGCCATCAGCGTCCCAACGCTCGTAAAGAAAATCCGCATGACGTCACCTGAAACTCTGTCCCAGACTGACGCGGAAGGGGAGAAAAGTGCGAGGGGTGTTGTAGAAATATCTTCGATGCGATGCGCATCGCATGCATTATCGCACCAGCGCGGAAGAGATTAAAGTATCTCGACGAACGTGCTTGGTAACCGATGATCCATCGTCCACGGAAACACGCGTTCGCGCACCTCCGGCCACTCCCGGTCACCTACGACACGTCGCGATACGCTGTTACCTCGACGAGGAATGACGAGAGGTGCACAAGAGAAAAAGAAAAGAGAGAGAGAGAGAGAGAGAGAGAGAGAGAGAGAGAGAGAGAGAGAGAGAGAGAGAGAGAGAGAG
>NW_022639480.1:1647209-1652580 GCF_010583005.1 Odontomachus brunneus
AAAGAGAAAGAGAGAGAGAGAGAGAGAGAGAGAGAGAGAGAGAGAGAGAGAGAGAGAGAGACGCGCGCTCTGTCGCTGGCCGATGCGGGGCAAAGCGAAGAGGAGGGTCAAAACACTCGGCGGTAATATCAGGCGAGCGAGAGCGCGAAGTAGCTCGCCTATGTATGCGCGCAGGGAATTACGAGCACGCCGCGATGGGAGCGGCGATGTGAGCGCGCGCGGGCCGTCCGCGCCGCAGGCTCGTATACATATTCAAATTGAATTATACGCGCTACCAGACGCGTTGATTCGAAATCATTCGACGGCTTGGTATCTCCGAAACAAACCGGCGCTGCACCCCGCGCGCCCGTCATCGGCCCGTAGCGCGGTGCGCGCCGTCCCCGTGCGAGTTTCCAACGTATCGTCCCTCTCTGACTAATGGAAATTCTCGGCGAGAAGTTGGTTAAACGCAATCGCTTTGCATACGTATCAGAACGGCTGTGCCATGCCGTACGATTCTGTGCTGAACGCGACGTATCGGCGAGAAGTTGGAAAGTCGCGTTTTGATTTCGATCAGCCGAAACTGTTGACGTCGGATTCGATGTCAGTCGCAAAAATATATAACTTCGTTCTTCTTGATGGAATCCTCTTGTATATGTGGCCTCAAGAGGGAATTCTTTTAAGACCGAGATATTCCAATACTCCAAAAAGAAAGAATTCCAATTGCAAGATACTATTTCCTGTAATCTCATTCTAAGCGAAAGTTCTTATCGGAAGAATATTCCTTTTCTAATAGACTATTGGTCGCAAAGAGTGCGGCCCAGCTGTGCGTGACCAAAAAATTTTGAGACCATTTTGAATTTAAAATAAGAAATTTACATAGATTACAAATATACAAGTGTCAAAGTGATCAGATTCCAGAGATATGGCTCATTGAAAATTTCACTTCCACGAGATGGTGCTCTCCGGCCGGTGACAATACTGTCACAAGCGACGAGTCCAGTCGAGATATAATTATTGCATAGTAAGCGCAATAACCGCGTGCACAGTTCAATGTGCAGAGCACTGACGCCATTTCGTGGAAGTGGAATTTTCAATGGACCATATCTCTGGAACTCGAGGTCCGACCACTTTGGGCACTTGCATATTTATAATCTACACACCATAAACTTTTTTAAGCCCAAAATGGCTTCCAAACTTTTTGGCCATGAATTTGGGCCATTCCTGGCCGCACTCTTTACCAGGTATCGTTCCAACTTTCTCTCCTTTTGAATCAAGAAGAATATGTTTACTTGAAGCATAGAATATTCTCTGTGAACTAGCGAATCAGAGTCTGGCTGTAAGAGTTTTGATTGGTTCGTCATGTTTTGTCAAATCCTACACGGTATCCAATCACAGTGCTCTTATCGCAGTAGGTTAGATTAGATTAAAAAGAGATAGACAAAGAGAGAGATTGGAAATATATTCCTCTCTCTCTCGTAGCATTTTGACAAAACTGCAGTTATGGCCAGACTTCTGATTCAAGGATCTCTATTCTCTGAACAAAATATCAAAGACGTTCCGATTTCTTTTCGAATATGACGTTCTTTCGACCAGATTCAAATTTGATGAAAATACGAATTATACGAATGTATATTCAAAAAAATATAATTGCATCTTTAGCGGAATTTTCTTATACACGTGACCTTTCTCAAGAGGATTCTTCTAGAATCAAAAACTGAGAAAAAAATATTTGAACTTTAAAAGTTTATTTCCGTGGATAAACTTTACATCCCACAAATAAATTTTCAGATATTTTTTTCTCAGTGTACCAGAATAGATGTACGTTAAGAACAAGACTTGTACTATAGATAAAAGAAACAAAATTCCTTCAAATTTAAGAATATTGTTCTTAGAATATTTTTCTTTTGATTCTATTTTAATCTAATCTAACCTACTGCGATAAGAGCACTGTGATTGGATACCGTGTAGGATTTGACAAAACATGACGAACCAATCAAAACTCTTACAGCCAGACTCTGATTCGCTAGTTCACAACATCGGCCGTGATATTGCGAATACGTTTTCCGTGTGAGATGATCGTATGATGGCTCCCCTGCCTACGTTAGTTCGTCCCTGGCGAAAAGAACGAGTGAGTAAATTAAGAAGCGCGCGCGGGAGGAGTAACGAATCTTCCGCCGTGTCTTCTCGTGTCGCCGCGAAAATTATTCTTCCCTCCGTTGAGCTCAACGGGCGTGCGCCCGTCTCTCTCCGCCACCGTTGTTTATCTCATTAAAGGAACGCGGAAAACGGATAATCCCGGGCTGACAAATCGTGCCCGGCGTCGGCTTCTCCGTCCACTTTCAGAAGCGTAACTTTATCGCGGAAAGAGCGACCGAGGTGGTAACGGAAGTGCTAGCGGAAGGGGTTAGAGTGCCGGCGACGGTAGGCGATGGATAGAGGGGAGTAACCGGTCCCGGCGCTCGCGGATACGAGGTTTCATTGTAATGGACGCTTTAATTCCAAAGGAGAATAAATTGCAATTTTTCCGACCGTGCGACGTCAGCCGCGGAACCGCGAGAGCAACCCCTCGTTAGTTGTGCCAACCGTGTCAGACAAAAAACAAAGAGAGAGAGAGAGAGAGAGAGAGAGAAAAAGAGATACCGTGATTCAATTAAAAGCATCACGATACACGGCGAGTTCATATTAAAATCTTGAAACGGTTGCATTCGGCCTTTAGCGACCAGCCAAATGGAGGTCGCGTCGTGTCGCGTCGCGTCGTTAATAAGAAACGCGATTCCTTCGCGCTTGTAAATATGTTTCATCGGGGTTACAAAGTGTTCTCGATGCACAGCGATCTTTACGTCATCTAACAGCTATCTATCGATAACGCCGAAACGTGCGATAGGAGCAAGAGACGAGGTTGGTCTATTCTCGGTCCGATCTACTTGGAGCAATCCGAGCGATCGCATTCAATTTCTTTATACGAATATCTCGCGCGTGATATAAAGGTACTCGTCGGCGCTATCTTTAGAATTGAGATCTAGTTTTTCGACGGGATGATGTACGAATCATGAGTTGCGATTAATACTCAATACTGAAACTATTATACTCGCTCCCGTTTCTACGCGCATTTATTCGTCGCGAATCCCTTTCGAAAGAGTTGGTACACGCTAACGATATGTTTGTCTGGAATTGCGAATTTAGAGAAAGGGGTGCAAAGAGATCCCGGCGTTTTTTGTGCTCGATATAAGTTTCAGTTTAATTACATTTCGCAGTATGTTTATTCAAATGAGTGTGCAACATATTTTCTCGCATTACGTCGATGTAACTGGCGCGCCGATGAAAACGGCGGAAAATTTTCATTATTTTAACAGACCAGATTCCATTCGGTGTTGTTAACACATCATATCTGAACAATGAGACACAAACTCGCCCTTACACGCCGCGCGCCCGACCTAACTCGACCGGGTTTGAAATGTGTATACGTCAGCACGCAGAAGAGCGTGGATGGAAACCCATTTAAATTAAATTAATATTTGCCGTGCGGCCGAACGCGAGGGAGGTCGCGCGATCGCACGCACCGAGCGAGCGCGCGCACGGTCGGGCGAATGCGCGAGCCTGGGATTTCGATACCGAAATGCGAATAAGGTCCGCGCAAT
The DNA here is from genome assembly GCF_010583005.1 of Odontomachus brunneus. Lineage (NCBI taxonomy): Eukaryota > Metazoa > Arthropoda > Insecta > Hymenoptera > Formicidae > Odontomachus > Odontomachus brunneus. The sequence goes on from NW_022639480.1 coordinate 1,650,830, forward strand.
TATTTATGATAAACCTGCATTCGCGTATGTGCATTTGCCCATCAAACGTACCGTCGCCCAGTGCCCCTCCCTTTCGACGGTCGTCTCGCCTTTGTGGACACCCTTCACCCCCGCGTCATCATTCGTTGATGCGAGCTCATCGCACACACATATACGTATGTGTGTATATATATATATATATATATATATATATATATATGTGTGTGTGTGTGTGTGTATATATATACATAAACGGCCGCGTTTACAATCAACGCTCAACGCCGAACGGCTGACAAACGCAAGAGAGACAGAGAGGAGAAAGAGAGAGAGAGAGAGAGAGACGAGGACATCGACGCGACGAACCTGCAGCTGCATCGGAAATTGCACACGGCGTATCGACCCGACGAGCACGGACCTCGAAATTTCGAGCGAGCCGCCGTAGAGTCCGTCCTCTTTCGAATTCGGTCGTAGTAGCAGCAAGCTCGAAATGACTCCCGATCCGTAATTACTGAGCCGCTTCGTTTCCATAAATGAGCCCGCGCGCCGCGCTGCGTTTACGTGTTATTTAGGGGTCGAGCGTATATATCAGGATCCGTTTAAACGCATCCCGCATTCGTTTCGCGATTCGACACCAAAACTCGCCCTCGGCAACCCGCGGGAAACGCGTTAATGTAATTGCCGGGAATTTTCAGTAATATTCCTAGGGGTGAGCGCGCGCTCCGCGACGAGAGCGCTCTCCGCGAGAGAACACGGCCTATTTTCATATCAATTAGCGACAGTACTGCTCGCGGGCGGTGTGAGATTGATCGAGACGAGCTCTCCGGTCTCGGCGCTGCCTCTGTATCTTGGCTACGCCAAGATTCTACGAGTAAATTAATTGCCGCACCGCGGCTCCCTCTCGGAATACCTCTTTCGCGCGACGCATCGTTCACCGGCGCGAATCGATTTTATAATACGTTCGGTAGTCAGTAACGCGTAATGTTATTCAAATCGCATGCAGATTGCTCCGTTATCGGCTACTTTTTCAATTACGACGTGGCGGGCTATAAAATGTAATACCGACACCGCGAAACTTTTTCTCCAAGTTATCTGAATAGCTATAAACTTGAAACATGAGATATTACCGCGACGCACTTTCCCGGAGGATCGCGATCGAGATTCGCGATCGAGCTCGTTCCTGATGTCGAATAATTGCGCGACGCATTTCCCCCAATACGCCTCTTTATCACGAAATTACGTACACCGTACGCCAGTTTTGCCGTCTGTATCTATCCTTAATTACGCGCACTTTTTGACTCTGCAAAATGACTTTATTGCGCGACGGGGAATGCTTTCCCGCGCGCTGCACACAGAATTTCACGCGGATAGCTGCCTGAGGATAAACGGGGATCGTCCTGAAAGTCTTTGTCCTACGCTAGTATTTTCATTTCCACTCGTATCTTCCTCTCACGCTCCCCGCCCCCGCGGAATGCCACCCTCTCTCTCTCTCTAAAAGTGGTCCGACATTCATTTCGCGGGATGCAACGGCGGCACATGCCTCGCTTTTCGCAATCTAATTTTCACCGGCGTTTAATCTTTGTGTACACTCCGGCTCGCGTGCAACCCTCCCGCGCGCGAGTCTCTCAGGAAAGGGGTGGCGAATGGCGGGCACGTGCAAGCTTTTTCAATATTTTTCGAGCGGAGAGCTATTACTCCCGCCTTGACAACGCGCCTCTACACACATACTCTTTTCGCACGCTTTTCCTTTTATCGCCCCCCCCCCCCCCCCCCAA
>NW_022639480.1:1652879-1667977 GCF_010583005.1 Odontomachus brunneus
CCCCCATCGAAATCACATTCATTGAACCCCACCGCGATCTTTTTTCATCGACTCGCCGGAAATGATTTACACGCCGAAAAGAAATGGTAGGCACGGAGGAGCTTCAAATAGATAAACGTCAGCGGCTTAAGCGAATCAACCCGTAAATATTCGACGAGCAGGATTTTCGAGTGCGCGTAATGCGTTTTATCGAAAGTATTGCGAGATTAAATCTCGCCACAATTGGACCCCGAAATTCACAGGGACTATCCCATTGTATCCCCGACGTATATTTCCAGCTGGCAGAGTCACGTATGATAAATCAATTATTGGAATAATAGGTTAATAGCCTACACTAGATACGTTTACGACTGCAGCCAATGAATGTATGCGCGCGTTCGCCAGCTTAATTCCGATCTATACAAATGAAACCGAAATTAGTTGGACATTAACCGTCTCAGTCGTATGCATATGTAGACGACGCATAAATGTGTCGTCAATTGTGCGCTATGCACGAATAACTCGAATAACATTATCGAATCTGCTAGATTTGGAAGACAAGAGACGCTACTTAAAGAATCGAATTCAAGTAATAAAAAATACGTATTAATTGACGGACCCGTTGACGCGAGTCGCATACATACAGACATTCGTCTATTCATCGGGACGACATCGCAATGGCGTTATCCGTGCACCTTCGTGTAAACACATCGTGTGTCTCTTTCACGATTGACGCATAAAAGCCACATATCGCGAGTTCGCAAGATAAAATCGTAGCAAATCGTAGTAAAAAGCGTGGCCGCACGTGCGAAAGCAATAAGTCGCGTACCTGGTCGGTGCGCACGTACGTGCGCGTCCACGAATGCGCGTGTGTGAGCGCACGCGACAGAGGCACGGTCGTCGACTAATGGACCTGTTACGAGCAATTCCGGTAGAACGACAATTGCGCGCGCGCACGGAGGTACAATGCGTCCGGATAAGTGTAATTCCGAATGCGCAATTCGATCAAAAATTACCCGTGCTTCGTCGGCGGAATAATATTTAGCTTAAATTACGCCAAAGCGCGCGTACGTGCGTGAAGTGGCGGCCAAGCTGGGTTTGCAGATTAGAGTACCTGTCAACCGTGGAATCGTCGAGACTCTTGTACACACACACACGCGTGTATCCTGCGCGTTTAATTTTTCATCGCGAGACCGACCGACCAACCAGCATCGCGCGCCCGGTCACATTTTTGTTGCCGCTTCTTTTGCGAGGAACCTTCGCCCGGCCGTAAAAATTAGTTTGCGCGCTTGTTTCTCTTCGTCGCAATTTGTGTCCTTTAGAAATTCAGCGCTTGATCCAACTTAACGCGTACAACGCGTTAAGAGACCGATTTTACAGCTTGTTTTACGCGCAAATTCAAACCTTAATCAATATTTCTTGTAACATCGATTCGTTACTTTTGTCGAAGATGAAAGCCCTGCGTTTGTTGGAAACATTCGGAAAGTGTTCCTCACGTGCTCGACGCGATAAAACGCCATATATTACATGTATTTCCCGACATGTATACATACATTCTTCCTCTGTAACGCGCCCGATAAAGACTACTGCTCTCGCGCTACGACTCGCCGGTTTAAAAGCACTCCAATAAAATGGCGCGCCGGTCGCGGAATCTCGCGGAGCGATTGCGCTTCGGATTAAAAAGTTTTTTTACTGCGTGCGCGATGCGCCCCGACGTCGTAAAAATACGTCTAATGATCTAAAAAGAGGAGAGAGGCTGATGCCGCGTCGCGTGGCGAGTGTAGCAGACGGCAAGTTTATCGCGTAGCGAGGCACTCGTTAATGCCCGTCGTACGAACATTTTTTCGGTCGTGAAACGATCGTATAAACGCTCGCATTAGTCCTACAGCACCGAGATAAACATTACTTTAGCACCTCGGCTGGAAAATCACATTTTATTATTATCCGTTAGCCTCGCGCGCTCTCGGGACGAACGATAAAATCGTTTCGGTAAACCGCGCCAAACTGAAATGAAAAACGCGCATCTCTCTCTCTCTCTCTCTCTCTCTCTCTCTCTCAAAACGTGACGTTTAGCTATAAAGAGATAAGATAAACTCCCCCTCCAACACACTCCCAACCTGTCGATGTCGCGCGTGACGCGTAGAGAGTTAATGTTTCGACGCAAATATCCAAATCGTGGAATTTAACGACTCGTTATTATTTGTGGGATTTTCCGAGGCGTCTATGCATTGATTCATCCCGCGATAAATCCGAAATTAATTTTTTGACCCGACAAAGCAGACAACCCCTTTAAACATACATTGATCCTCCGAAATATACAAACGTTAGAAAGTTAAAAAATATGTTACTATAGATTCGATTGTCACACAGCTCGAGCAAGCCTTTCTCACCAATTCCTATATCCGTATCTACAAGAGAGACTTTGGGGCCAATCAGGGGAGATTCAGTCACATGATCGAGTTTACCACTTCCTCCCTATGACGTTCTGTAGCGACACGCGGAAAAGGTGCTCATATAAACGACGCGTCGATTCCTCCCCGTTACGTGCCGGCCGGATCGCAAAGTTCCGAGGGCAATTTAGTGCGACGATAGCGGTGCCGCTCCAGATACCGTGTCGCTCTCCCAGGGCGAATCTCTTTTACGTACGTTCCACGCTTTCCTACCCCGTTACGAAGGACGCTCGACGTCACAGCGAAGCACGGCGCGCGCGGCGCGGCACGGCGCGGCCTGACAAAGGAGCGCGTCACATCCATCCATCTTGCACCGGTCGTCTCTTTATTCCCAGGTTAAAAGCGTAGCGGCGGAGGCAGTTTGGACTTCCCGCCGCACTAAATCCACTAATTTCGGTCACCGACTTCGAGCCTGGTGCATTCGTGCAGCCGCCGCGATCGATGACGGGCGAGATACGCCGCTCTCTCCCTCTCTGTCTCTCGACCGACGAGTATAAATATCACGAGCGCAATCAGATCGGACTTTTACGACGTTAATTCGTAGAAGGCGGCAAACGGTATCGCTCGAAACCCGATACAATTATCGGAGGACGTTATTCTCGATACTTTTTCGAGAAACGCACAGACTCTTCAGACCGGCAATAAAGCCCTCCTCCCGATTGTATAAAAGCCATGTCCATTTCCACGTATCGAGATTTTTCGGATTTTGCGTTAAGACCTTCGACACTGTCCGTCCCTCTGGATTTCAAGTAAAAAGAAAATCTACGGAAGCCATCCCAGCTAAATGATGAAAAGTAGACTAATGACCCGAATTGCGAGAAGTAGACTAATTACCCCGGCAGCCGACGCGGAAAGAAAATATCTGCGTAACCGAGCGCTGCAATTTTCCTTTGCAAATTAACGTTTTCCACGCCGACCGGGCGAGCGCACAACCGTGAACTTTTTACTTAAATTTCAACAGTGAGATACGAGAAACGTTAAAACGCGCAGTTTTCATGAACGTAGGATTTAGTTTTATACGACTCTCTCTCCGCGCTGTGATTCTTTATGGAAAAATCGCGTGATTTACCGGCGCAAATAGATGAAATAATCTTTACTGAGATGCAATCCCACAATTCCGCCTCGCTGGAACGACGGTTGAGCGCCGAATTCTTCGAGCGAGAGAGTATTAATACTTTTATTAAATTCATAACTCTTCATTTCGTGCCAATTAAAACTAAGGACATCAAAGAGATTGCTATATATGTCAAAAAATTACTTTCTCTCAACGGGAAATGAACTCTGTGTCGGAGCAACGAACGCGTTGCGCGACAGAGATCGTTTTGTTGTCTGTGAGAGAAAATTCGTCATATAAATTCCGCAATGAGCAAATAAATAAAACGCTCATTTCTTAAGAACACTCGCAACGCTTTGTAGCGTCGTGTCCGGCGATCGATGCGGGAAAGAAAAGAGAGATTGAAAGAGAGATTGAAAAATTTATTTCTGCCACACGCGAAACGCGCGCGCGGTTGCACGAACGAAACGCGTCCGCGAAAGGGCGATCGCGCGCCGCGTGACTACCATACCGCATAGGGATAGACGACAATCCTATTGTGAGTCCCGGTCTAATCAGAGAATCCCGCGCGATCTTTTGTTCACAGATCCGCCGACGATCCTGGTGAGGCCACAGTCGCAGCAGGTGAAGGCAGGCGGAATTGCGAGCTTCTACTGCACTGCGGAAGGCGCGCCACCGCCCCAGATACACTGGCGGAAGAACGGCAAGAAAATTTCACGTGAGTTCGCACTTTCGATTCCATCCCCCTTCCCTCACGATCCGGATCGTCGGGGCCGTCCGCTGAAAATGCCCAAGGGTGCCGGGGCGCGCGGCGCGCCCCAAACCGAGACTCGCGTCTTCGAGATGTGGAACAACCGCCGCCGTGAGAATGGCCGGAATGAAAATTTTATCGAAATTAAAAAGTCCCGCGACCCAGATTCTCGAGCTTTCTCATCCACCACGTCGGTTCTCGCCCGCTTCTCTCGTCCCTTGTATTCTGCCTTCTTGCGAGGTGTACTTTTCGTTCGCGCGTCTCCCCTTTACCCCTGCCTTGTTACGGTTCCAGCCATTCTTGCTCGCTCTCTTTCTCCGAATGATTTTCGCGCTCTCGTCGCCAACGGGAATCAAATGGCGGGCAGCGGATGCTTCGCGAAATACAGGTGCATCGGGTTTTTTCGTTCAAGATATCGCCTTAAAAATGTCACGTCTTTTCTCATCTGGGGATTCTCCTCCGGGGATTCATCGTGATGACGAGGACGCTTCGCGATACGAAGGCTTGTAACCGCGCAAACTAGTTTTATCCGCGAGGTATTTTCGACTAAATGGACCACTTATCGCGGAATCCGTGCCAATTCGGATCGGATCTAAAGCTCAAGCCTTCTCGTACGTTCGAAAGGTAGCAGCAAATCCCGCGGGACCATCTCGGTGACGACGCCGTGACGGTTTCGCATAACGTTCGGCCTGATCCACGGAATGTATGTGTCCGAGCGCGATCACGTCGGTCCACATTCGTCGGCGACTCGCTAATCCGACGAGGAACATCCGACGAGATAATGGCCAGCTACCGCTTGTAACATTCTGAACGCCAATTGATGGCGAGCGCGCGGACGGCGGAAAGAGGACGATAACGGGGGGTGACGACCCCAGCCGCTCCAAATTTATACAGACGCGCGCGATCCAATTCCCATTCAATATTTCTCGGTCCGCGGAATTGGATACGAGAGGACACACATACCCACTTTTATTAGATTCCACTACGGCGCAATTTTCGATCTTATGCCGCGAACCGCCCGCCGATCATTTTCGCGCGCACTCCCTCCTCCCCCATGATCGGCATTTTCTCGCCTTTTGTGGCGGGTGTATTCCTTTTCACGGCGTAACCCGTCCGCCTCAATCTTCCGTCTTATGTCGACAGAATCCCAATCCCGGTACGTGGTGCACCCGTATGAAAATGGTGCTTTACTACGGATCGAACCTGTCAAGGTGCAACGCGACAATACCAACTACGAGTGCCTAGCTGAGAACGGAGTCGGCGACGCGGTTTCGGCCGAGGCCACACTCACCGCTTACGAAGGTAAGTGAAATTTCGTAAATTATAATTGTTCATTCGCAGTAAGTACGAGAATAGACATTCCACTCATCGTCGGATTCATATGTCAGATCTTAATTATGCAAAAATAATTCCATTCACAATGAATATCAAATAAAGACATTCATTGTCAAATTTTAATTGTGCAAAAATGATTCATTCGCAATAAATATCGAACAAAAAATAATCATCAGATTCATATGTCAGATCTTAATTATGCAAAGATAATCCATTCGCGATGAATATCGAGCAAAGATATTCGTTGTCAAATTTTAATTATGCAAAAATGATTCATTCGCAATATCAAACAAAAAATAATCGTCAGATTCATATGTCAAATCTTAATTATGCAAAAATAATCCATTTGCAATGAATATCGAACAAAGACATTTATTGTCAAATTTTAATTATGCAAGAATGATTCATTCGCAATAAATATCGAACAATGATATTCCATTCATCATAAAATTTTAGTTAGGCGAGAATGATCCAATCCACATATAAAATACGTTTCGAGAAAGATGAAAATTTGATACATGTCTTAAAAAATTATAGATAACATTGAGCTTCTGCGCTTTGCAATAATTCGAGAAGTCAAGCAATTTTCTTCTTTTCAAGGGTATTTATTGACAAGCTTAACCCTTAAAAATAAATAAGAATATAAAAAGAATGCATCTAGTAAAAACTTAAAACTGTTTTTTAATTAATTTTAAGAATTCACAAAGCTGTGATCTTTTTTGTTTTATATAGAAAAACGTATGGACTAATTATTGATAACAAAAATTCAAAAATAATAATTTTATAATAAATATATTTTGGATCATTCCTGCATAATTATGGTCAATTTTAGAGCGAAAGTCGCTTTTACAATTGCCACACTGACTTTACTCTTTGCGGAAACATATATCATGTTATTCTTAACAATATACTTTGTTTTCAAATTAATAATTCATTGATGTCAGTAATTATCTGATACATCCAGCATTATATTTGTTTATACTACGCATCGAAGCAAGCCTTTTCAACTTATTGGATGTTATAATTTATTGGATGTTGTGTATACGACATATATAAATTCTTATATTTCCCATTGTATGTACAGTAAACAATACACATTCGCGAGCTAAACCATCACGTCCGCAAAGAGTCAATTTCAGTATGCAAGAATAACAACAAATAATAGTCGATTTTATGTGATCTATGTGTTCCGAGTTGAAATTTTTTTTCTACATTAACATTGCAAATTCCGTCGAATTTGAAAAGTCAATGAAGAATACAAGATACAACATTATATAGACTTACCTTGGTATAGAATATGATACGTCTACTTTGTATCATTTTGTCCAATGTTGAGTCTTAAGACGACTCATTTCGGAATTAATTACTATACGGATTCTGTATGAAATAATACTACATCTTATTTAACATTTAAATCCTATTCTTAATTTCAGAGCAAAGTATTAATTACGTATTCACTTTACTGTAGAAAGCATATATGACAATGTGAGTTTCAAAGAACAACTTATTTCTGAATTATTTAAAATCTGATTTTTTCAATTCTATGTATTGCGCTTAACTCTTATTCTTTTTCTCAATACATATTAATTGTATACTCACTTCATTACAGAAATCGTATATGGTATTGGCACATAGGCAGATAAACAAATAAGGATTGATGGGTAAATGGGTAAGTGGCTAAAAGAAATGACACATATTATTCTCATCTCTTCCAAATTTTTCTTCTTTTCTTTTCTTTTTTTTCATTTTGTTTCTTTTTTCTTTTTTTGTGTTGGAAGTTTGATGAGAATTGTAGCTCTTAAAAGAGCTGATATAAAGCTGCAAAGGTAAAGACAACAGTTATATATCCAATAATGCTTCAAAGATTTAAATTTAGACTCAATGCAATAATAAAGGTAAATAGAAATGAAAAGCACAAATTAATAGATCTCAATGCAATAATAAAGGTAAATAGAAATGAAAAGCACAAATTAATAGATCTATTTTTTCATAAATAGCACAATCAGCATTATTAGACGAATAAAAATCAACACACTTCATAAAAAATTTACATTAGATTCCAAGGCTAATATTCACAGTTGTAAATTTTTTACAATCTTTAATTGAAGAAATAATTGCAGATTTGTATCCACGAACTGCTATTCGTTTCTTTGAATCTATATTTCTTATTGTATGAAAAAATTACAAGTCCAGACAAATAATCAAAAATTCATGATAATATAACTATATCAAATGATAAACTATGAATACTAGCCCAAATTTCAACTCGGATATCTATTCTCAATGAGTTCGTCAGATGTCCATTAAAATCGGAACATCCTGCGTAATAAATTATTTTACACACCTGAACATACTTGCTGTATTGCTGTCCGGCGCTTTGCGTCGTCCGTTCTGCCGTCCCGGTCCAACATCCTGCTCCACATTGCTTTGTCCTGGCATTCCAGATATTTGTAGCCTTGGTTTTAACACTGACACTCGCGTAGGTACGATTCGAACTCGCGTAAGTACTAAAAATTAAGTGAGGTCAATTAGCGCGATGCCGACGTGAACAATCGAATATTTCAAGAGCCAGAGCGAAATATTTAAATTACACGACGTGTGTATTGTACCGATGACGCGTGCTCCGCGCGCGACATGTTCGTCACTCGGCGACTCGAGACATAATGACTCCGCGGCGCGGTAATACGTGCCGCGCGTAAACACCAAAAAAAAAACACCCGGCCGGCTCGGAAATCCGTTATGTTGTAGAAGCGTCGATTGTTCCGCTCGCCGACTACGCGCGTCCTTGATTGACGGGCACGCGCGACAACAATCTTTCTTCCCGCTTGTGTGTATTCTAGTACTCTTAGTTTCGCCGGATGTTTTGCTACTCAATAAATCGATCGTTACTACAAATTTTCGACTAACGTATTCATTTGGTCTGGTTACGCGTTTCTTATCGCTATCAATCAATCCAGGAAACACATTCTCGCTTTCTCGATTAATCAACAGTCATACTTGAAACGAATGCGACTGCCCGAAAATTTTTAGTAACCTATCACGCGATCGAGTATATATCTCTTGCTAATAAATTCAACCTACAAAGATTCGGCGTCGCGTATATCTCTGGCGTTATTTCTTTCTTTCTCTTTCCTTCTGATTATCACCGAATTTCTAATTTCCGATTAATAAACCCGATGAGCATTCGATTCTATTACTGATTGTGTGACTCTATAGCTATAATAATAATAATATATAATAATAATAATAATGTGCCGACACGTCGCGACAAGCACCGGTTACACATAACGGAAAAAGATATGATAACTTACCAATAACGTCTTTACGATACGCTCCGACGCACATCGCTATTCTCGACTCTCCCGATACTTATTTACGCGTGAAGCTCACTTTTAAGGAACAAAAGAAGCGTGAAATGCGGAGCGTTGTCGATTGATGTGTTAATGGCGGTTGCTCGGAGCAAAAGGAACGAAGGCGCGTTTCGGTGCGAAGAAAGCGGCAGGTGGCGGCGCGATAGCCAATCACTGTGTCGCATTCTCAGTAAGAACTAGATTATTAAGGCTACTGCGGACGCGCCTCACCATCGATAGATCGATGACTGCAGTTTTCGGCATATGTGTCTACGCGGAAAAACAATTTCAATCCGAATAACTGAATGAGACTGTAAATAACTGGATGAGAAATTGTTCGAAAATTTATGGTAACTATCGTTCTGTCGAATAAGACATCTTGCGAAACTGAGTGTACGCGACACGAGAGAGAACCGAAACAAACGGGAAAATAGATAGTCGACCCCATCAATCGCCAACCGTCGTCGCCCGCCAATCAAGGATGCGCACAGCCGACGCGCGGCGAACAACAGTCGAAGCTTCTAGAACATTTCCGGCCGGTCGAGTGTTTTTGTGTTTACGTGCGGCGCGTATTATTGCGTGACGTAGTCATTGTGTCTCGAGTCACCGAGTGACAAAAAATACTACACACGTATCGATCCGTTGATTATGGCCGCGATCTGTTACACGCTCCTAACGGCCGCCAGCGTCATTCTATCTTTGTTTAACATCCGATGAGTAACAAAGATAGAATGACGTTCACGGCTGTTGGGAGTGTATAACGGATCGCGGCCTATAATATACGACCTGTGTGATTAATTCCCAATCCACAATAGATGTAGTAAGTTTTAAACCTTAAGAAATTGACTAATTACAGTCAAATTTAAGGAGAATAATCGACTGTGATTGATCAATTTTTTAAGGCTTAAAGCTTACTACACCTATTGTGGCTCGGGACTAAGATATTTCGTTACCAGTTTATGGATACAAATCTATTATTACGTCCTCAATTAAAGATTGTAAATTTACATTGTAAATAAAGATAGTATATTCACAATTTATAACTGTGAATAACAGCCTTGGAATCTAATGTAAATTTTTTATAAAGTGTGCTGATTTCTATTCGTCTAATAATGTTTCTTAAACTGCTATTTAGAAAAAAGTAGAGTCTATTAATTTGTGCTTTTTATTTCTATTTACCTTTATTATTGCATTTAGTCTAAATTTAAATATTTAAAGCATTATTGGATATATAACTATTATCTTTATCTTTGCAGCTTTATATCAGCTCTTTTAAGAGCTACGATTTTCATCATACAAAAAAATAAAAAAAAACAAAAAAAGAAAAGAAAGGAAGAAGAATTTAGAAAAGATGAGAAAAATGTGTCATTTCTTTTACCTACTTATCTATTAGTCCTTATTTGTTTATCTGTTTACGGGCCAATATCGTATACGATCTCTATAATGAAGTGAATACAGAGTCAATATTATATTCTTATCGAGAATAAGAATAAGAGTTAAATATAGACATAGTATCGAGAAAATTGGATATTAAATAATTCTGAAATAAGTCGTTCTTTAAAACTCACCATGTCATATATGCTTTCTGCACTAAATACATAATTAATACTTTGCTCATTGAAGTTAAGAATAAGAATACTAAATAAAGATGTAGTATTACTTCATGGACAACCATATATTAATTAATTTTGAAATGAATCGTTTTAAGACTCGATATTGAAAAAATAATACAAAATAGACATGTATCATATTTTACATCAAGATAGGTCAATAGCTTATATAATATTGTATCTCATATTCTTTTCATTAAATCTTCAAATTCGACAGAATGTAGAGGAACAATTTCGACTCGTGCTGGAAATATCGTAACCTCAGAAGCACGTATACGTTGTAAATAAAGAAAAACCATTTATTTGAATGCAGAAAATATTAAAAGAGAAACAATCGGCGTTCAATCTGAAGTGTGTTTACACGATGTATGTTAGGTCTCGAAGAGAAAATACATATGCTATTCGGTCTTATCGCATATTTTGCTTTTGTGATACCATCATATGAAAGATAAAGGGAGAGGGAAAGAGAGAAAGAGAAAAGATAGCTCTTGTTTCGAAGTTACACGCCACAGTATAATTTTCGTCGGCAGGCTGGAGCTCAAAAGGACTAGGTTATACGATACGACGGTAAAGTTCCAGTTTTATCCTTTCGGGACGCGAGAAAAGGAGCGTAGAACCGAACTTGTGGTTTGTATTTTATAACAAAATGACTCGTCTTTCGCGAAAATTTTTCGGAACGGTACTGCATAATAACTATGACTATTAGCGCTATCGGGGGGTGTAGCCGTACGACATCGCGTTTAATATTTTAAGGAAGCTTCCAGGACAGCTGCCACCGTTTGGTAACGTTCGAAGCTTTAAGCTTCCTATCCCGAGCCTGTGGAGTTTGACTGCGCTACGCGGATAACGGCTTCGAAACTGTTTACTGATTTAAACCTCGCTTAAACGTACTTTCGTGCTTCGCGACCGCCGATATGGACGATGTATCATTTATCATTAACACAAAATGTCGCAAAGCTGCCGTACAATACTTTGGTAATTCTAGAACTTAAAATGGAAAAAGTAAAATAAAAATGTCAAAGTGGCAGTAGCTTTCGGGTTATGAAAGATCGTAATTCTCCAACTGTAACGCGTAGATTTGCAACTAAACAAATAAGCTGTATTGTTTTTCGCGACAGTATTGTTGAAATCTCTGGAACAGCAGTAAGGTGCTGTAAGTTAAATCCATGTGAAGCAGAAACTCTGCTCGTATTTTGCCGAACTTTCTTTTACAGCTGCAAAATCGACTGTAGTCCCGTTAGTACTTTGAATTTCGGTCTGTAACTTCAGGGATGTGTTTTTCAGGTGTACTACTATTGATTTTTGCAAAAAAAAAATGGATTTTTTCGATCCGTTGCACAAGGTTCCCCTCTTAAATTTTCATGAAATAGTTGAATCGACTTGGCCGGCCTTTTCCATTCGATTTCAGTTTCGTTTCGTGAATATTTCTGTTCGTAGTTCGCGGCATTTTATCTGTAGCGGAAGAGAACCGCACGGTCTGATCATTCCTCGTGTTTCTTTACCGACCGACGTGACGCCCTTCTTTCCTTTCCGTTCATGTTTACGACTTTTCTCCATTCCAGTTCTTGTCTCCGTTCGTTTGCACAGTCGTGCCGCATGATTCAATATGCACATCGAGCTTTTGTTTATTTTTTTTTACCTCGGTCGTCAGGCATTTCCTGCCAATGCTGCTCACATCCGGCGACCGGACCGGCCGCTTCTCATAAATCACGGATATTCACTTGATTCTCTGAAACCTCCGCCACGATTTCAATTTATTTGTTATAAAGTTGATTCGGCCAGATGAGCGCGTTCCCACGGGCGCAATAATATGCGCGCGAGCGCGGGTCACTGTGAAATCAGCATTCGTCAAATTGATCGACAGTTTTCGCCGCGCGTTGTTTTATTCGCGTCCCTATTTTATTTGCGTATCATTAATGCGCGTCGACCGGCGGGGCAAGCCTATGCCTGATGACGAAAATAATTTCGCCGGCGAAACAAAGCGGGACGCACGTGTGTTTTGATCGTGCCGTGTCGTCGTCGTCGTCGTCGTCGTCGTTCTACGTGTTTCTGCTCACACGCCGAATAATTCAGCGAGCTTTTACTGGCTGGCCGGAAGAGAACTCTTTTTAAGGACGCGCACGAGAAAGCTTTTTCGCAAAAGATAAAGTTCATTCTGTCCATGCGTTCCTGAATTAAAGGCCAAATTGAAATTGCACGAAAGGTCGTCGTGTCACCGAGGGCGTACGCTCGCTAATTACACGCTAAATCGCGAGGCACACCGTGAAGCCACCGTGAGCGCAAGAGAGTTCACGCAATTAATCGCCAACTCGCTGCGACGCGTGCTTTTATGCCGGCGTGTGCTTTTCTTTCTTTTTTTTTTAGTGTTCATGCTTGCGCGCCTCGCCGAATAGGTCTCGCGTACGTTTGTCTTCTGCCTCTTTTGCAGAAATTATTCTTCATGCCTCGCGTTCGAGAGCGTGCATCTGATATTTCCGGCGGACTACCTTGATTACCGCGGCCGTTCGGAAGGAATAATGTGCTTTAGAGAAGCGATATTTTCGCTAGCTGCATGTGTCTCTCTTCCCCTCTTCCCTCCCCCCGTTTGCCGGCGCGCGTAAGCTCATGTCGGCCATATCGACCCTCGACCGTACATACACCGCGCAAACTTCGTTATCCAATCCATTGATACGATAAATACCTGCAAGCTCGCGGTAAAGCCTCATTCGGATAATGCGATTAATTGTTAGCCGAGGCATGTAATGATATAATGACGCAACGATCGCGCGCGCTCGGTTATACGATACGCGCGCATTCAGAAAACAAAAACGCGCAAACGATTGGTCACGTAATTGAAATATGGACCGCGCCATCCCGCCGGTCTATTTGTACGATTTGTCACGCTTCTGTCGAGCATTTTTGACGATTAGGTGACATCGTATCAAGAGCGATAATTTTGCACGTTGGCACGCGCGGCCATTCTCGTTAAAGGATTAAATTTACTTTTGCAATTCATCAAGCAATACATCCGCTGCTCAGAAGTGTCAGCCGAGATAAAGCTGGGATATCGCGCGCGATGGGAGATATCAGCGTGTTCGGCAGTCGCTACATTCCGAGTCGATTCGCATCCCGCGTCTCTGCCGGGCAAATTGAACGCTTGTAAAACCACAATAGCGGCAATAAATGCGAGGTGATGCGCGAGGAACACCGGATATAATGCAAGGATCAGCGGGCATTACGGGAAACACCCCCATCGCCGTTGTAGAATTTTCATGAGAATTTCGTTCCCCTTTTCCTCCGTTGTCGCGTTGCTGCGCCACCGCCGTTCTTTCTTACGGCGAAAATCTGAAAACCATTTCGGGATACGTGGATACCGGAAACAGCATGCTCGGCATCCTGGCTTCCGCTAGTATCACTGCGGTTTTATTCCGTGAGCTTCTCCGCTACCGGTCGTAATTGCATTCTAGATCACGCCGCTATCGCGCGAATCATTCATCCGATCATATCGAAATTACAAATGCATTTCCAATGGCGAAAGTATCTCTCGCGTATCTCTACGGAACAAATGTTGCTCGAGAAGTGCTGTTGTATGTTAAACTCGAATAATACGAATATATTAATATGCTTTTTAAAGTCGCTGATTGAAGATGTACATATTGGAATAACTGATTCACATCTCATAAGGTACGATCTAAGAAAACAATCAGATGCAGCTGTTGAGCACAGCTGTTCATACGATTAGTTGTATTGAGCTGTGTATGTACGCGAGTGATGCATCCGTACTGTAATAGTGAAGAGAACTCTAAGAATTATATTAAGAGTTGTCACTTGAAATTTGTCTCATGTGTGAGATACTCAGATTTTAATTCAGAATTATATCTAAATTTTTCAGTTGAGTCATATCATGTATGTGACATATGATGCAGAAGGGAGCATTCGAATTTCTAGCAAGAAAATCGAACAATACGCGGATTCAACGGTGCTCACATGTCGCAGCAAGTAATAAGAGAAAGATTCGTCGATTTACGCGGGAATGCAACGGCGACATGAGACGGTTACTCAGTCCGGGATTCCCCGAAGCGTGGCTACACTTCTTGCGTATGCACGGCAAAAACGTCTCGTTGAATTATTGGTTGCGTTCCTTTCGACGGGATAATGTCGTTTACTGGTGACTCGTGTCTTGGATCGATGTTTCCTCGCCGCGAGCAAAATAAACGCGCGAAAAAGCTCCGAAAATATCAACTACGAGTCTAAAACATGTCCGACTTTGCGAATAAGTCGTTGTAAGGATAGACGTCACGTCACGATTATTCATAGCGCGTTCTCATTCGAAGCGGTTCATCGCTCCGCCGCTAAATGCACAAAGTATATTAATCGCCTACGGATGACGCTGTCTCAGTTGCGCGCGTCCTTTAGGAAGCTGGAATTAAATTTGCACGAGGACTAAGTGGCGTCTTTGGTTCTCCTAGCCCCGTCGAGCGAACTATCTACTTCGTTCTGCGCTCTTCGCATCGAAACGTCGAAAGTTGGCGGGCAATTGCTCTTGCCTCTCTCTCTCTCTCTCTCTCTCTCTCTCTCTCTCTCTCTCTC
>NW_022639480.1:1669504-1690144 GCF_010583005.1 Odontomachus brunneus
CTCTCTCTCTCTCTCTCTCTCTCTCTCTCTCTCTCTCTCTCTCTCTCTCATCTCTCTCCTTCCTCCTCGAAAGTCTCGCGAAAAATCATTCTTTTAGAACGCCGTTGGCCATCGCGCCGGCGGAATACGAAACGGCCAACGATCCCGTTTTAATTGCCGCCGTGCAATCGGCGCCCGATGTAAGAACGCAACGGTATTCAAAATGGAAATTGCGTTAAATCCCGCACAGGCGCGAATAACGAACGAACAATGGTTCTACAGGGGAACGCTGTGTCACCTTGTTTCTTCCGCTTTGCCGCAGCTCGCACAGCGGTAATTAAGAGCGCCAACGAACGCGGGGATTGACGCGCCGCGATAACAACGACGTTACTTTAATGAGACGTTGTATCATTCATTTAAATTTCTTACTTCCGGCGAGCACGCGCCTCTTTCGACGTCTTTGACGATCGTCTCTCTAATCCCGTCGACTAGGGAACTCGTGCAATCGACTTGCACGGTCCATAGAGAGCCACCTTCTATTTACGGGCTCTTTGATCAATTTCGAGCTGATTTCTCCTTGGCCGCAGCGAAAGATGTCCCTCCTGGGACATGTGCACGTGACGTTACACTGAAAGAAAAGTCTGGTAATACTTAACAAATGCATTTGTTTGTGACATCAGTGGAGAACTATTTTGAATAGTATCCTAAAAGTTATTTAGAAATTTTCGAGAAATTAATAAAAATTTATTCAGAATCGATTTATTTATTCTCCAGAGCGACACTTGGGGGAATTCTTCTGTCAAGACAGACAGTGTTTCGAAATTCGCACAAAAATAATGGGCGACCTTTTTGTCCGCGATCGTGTACTTTCTGATATTTTCAATGCGCATATGCAAAAAGGATGGAGACTCATTTAACACTGACCCCAATGCATCGTTCTCTCTAATTGCATCGTCCAACTTTGACCATGGCAGTTGGCGGTGGAAGTTAATGATTCTAAACTTTTGATTCGACTGCAGTGAGAAAATGCTCGAACGAATGCAAAACGCGGTTAAATTTACGCTAATTGTTTTGCCTTCCGCTTCGAGTTTCGAAACTGCGACGGCCCGCGAAAAAGTTCGCTAACTAAGGGACTAAGTGATCAGGAGTATTGGCTAAATCCGATTCTTAATTAACAAGTTACATTTCGAGATTTCTTTTTGCCGCGGCAGCTCCCGCTCTATCTGACTTCACGTCGTCGATGCGATTCGCCATCAGCGACTTTTTTGCCGACGTGCTCTCGTCGGGACGCGCGTAAGAAAATTCCCGAAGAAAACAACCGGATCTCTCGCCTGCCCTTTCCCTTGGTTCTCTGCGCGAGAATCCGTTCTCCTTTTGGGCGGGGTAGACGGAACTTTTGCCAAGTCGGACGTTTTAATTCGAGAAGTGATCGAGCGCGTTGCGAAAAACGAGTTTACGTGGGAACTGAAGTCGCCTCGATAGGCATCGTAAATAAGCGCCGGGCGCTCCCGCTCGTATTCGCATTCGCTATATGGAAATGTCTCGAGTCGTTACGTGCCAGCAGCCATATTACGAAATAGTTGAGAAAGCGTAGAGTTTATGACCGCATGCGGAATGTAAACCGCCATTTCTAGATTTCCGTCGTAGGATCGTTAGTATTCGAGCTGAGTCGCCTTTAAAAATTAATTACGATAACAGCTTCTGCGCCCGCGCGACCCTTCTTAAATATTCCACTTTGAACGTCATTGAGGATACTTGCTCAGAAAATTTTAATCTGGTGATATACTCGTAATTAGGCGCGAGACGGAGTTCTAAATTTGTAACGTCGCAAATACGGGAACCTGAATACTCGCTAATAAATAATAGATGTTAAGGGAAGGTCGGGCAAGACGCGGGATTAAATTGGAATATTAGCGTATTCGTAACATCAAGTTTGTGCGAATGTTGAAAATGTGCTGAAGCTGGAAATTATCGAAATATTAAATTTTACACATAAATGAAAGAATTTTCTCCTATGTGATATACAGAATATGGCTATTTTGTCAATATCATATTTATAATAAAATATTTAATCTGAAGATAATGTAATAGGTTCAGTAGATCCATTACATTACGTTATCATCGAATATCATATCGTTAAAAGATTTTATTTTATTATATATTTTTTATATGCACAGTATTTATTTAAACGTGACATTACACGTTCTATGGAACAGACAGATTTAAATGCAAAAAATAAATATCTATTGAACTTAATTGAAAACCACGAGACACAATCGAGTATTTGTATTTATTGTTTGGCGAGCAAAGGTGTAGCGAATAATCTACTGAATCGCGCACCTTTGAAATTCAAAAGTCAATACATCGTTTTCGGGAAATATTACGTTTCAAAAGCGCAAGTTGTGCGCTTATTGCAGAATCGATTAATCCGAGCAGCCGATAATACAAAATCCATCTAAAATACATACGCCAAAATCGAAGTATGTAAATTATTTAACTTAAAAGACACTTCTCGGCGGAAGATGCGATGACATATGATCACAATTTAAATACTACATCAAGATTTCTATTGAAATGTTAAAATACGCTTAACGCCGAGTATTAATTACAATCCATAATGATTATTAATTAAGAATAAGATTATCATATTCACCGAAAATGTAAATATCTCTCATTAATGTTTAATGGCATAAACTGATATGATATATATATATATATATATATATATATATATATATATATATATATATATATATATATGTTATGTATATAATGTTTCGTTAATAATCGAAATATTCGTTGACTCTATCAAACGTACAATATTATAACGCAGTATAATGATAACAAATCTAGATTAAACGTTCTAAAACTCGCAGAAACAAAAACGGCGGACAACCTATTTGATTACAAATGCAATTTGAATATTGCCTATTTGAGTACAACCGTTTAAAGCTGCGTTTAACAGAGAAAGTTGCTCTGTTGTCATAGGATTCGTGAGGAATCTAATTGGTATATGCTGTTAGATTCAGTCAAGATTAAGAGCATACACTAATCAGATGCACAAATTTGACAACAATTACAAAGCAGCTTTCTCTGTTGAATGTAGCCAATGAGTTGATATAACGACATAAAATAGAAAGCCATCTTTTTGGCACGCTCTCCCGCGTACACAACTCTTTTTGAGAGGAAATGTGCTGCATAGAGTTGATTTGCTTACAGCTGTGTATAAGTCTATATAAATACTATATAAATCAAGACAGCGTGCATCACGTGAAAAGGCAACTTGCTCGGTTTGACGATTATTCATTTAATTGAGATTCGATACTTCTCGTTACGGGAGCACCAACGAGTAAGAACTGTATTAATTCGACGATTGCACGTGTACGCGAGAGATATTAATTACAGCATCGACCTGTAGTTTGCAAACTTCTCGCGGTAGTGACATCCGCTCTATGACTTATGAGATTCAACGCGTCGCAATTTGCTCTTTAAAGAGGTCAGGCGTTGTTAACGACCCTGAGTATAATCGATTAAGCGTGATGAGCATCGCGCAAGAGCTCGGGCGGAAGTATCGGCGCCAGAGACACACCGAAGCGTGAAGAGCCTGAAGGGACTCGGCGAACCGTCAATCCCCAGCCATTGTAACAATGATGTAAAGCCGTACGAGTGTAGGATAGAAGGGGGTGAAGAGCACGTAGTAGGCGCCGGAGGTGGACAACATTTGCCCCGAAGGAAAAGGGCGACGGAATTCCTGTTTCGAGCACGGGACTCTTTTGTTTCGCGTGCACGGAGGAGTTGTTTTCTTTCGCCGTTCTCTATCCACTTGTTTGTCCCGGTTGTCTCCACTCCCTCTCTCTCCCCCCCCCTCTCTCTCTCTCTCTCCCTCTCCCTCTCCCTCTCCCTCCCTCTCCCTCTCTCTCTCTCTCTCTCTCTCTCTCTCGTTTTCTCTTTTTCTTTTCCTCCCTTCCACGTGCGCCTGCTTTCGCGGGTGCTTTTCTCTTGGCGGAATCAACGGGGAAGCTCGCAGCGACCCTTACAATCGAACCCTAATGTCGCGCGAAAGTCGAGAGCTAGAGGACGATTCGAAGAGCGAGGAATTAGAGGAAACGTATAAACATCTCTCCCGGTGGAAACGCGCGTCTGCAGTTGGCTGCCACTTCCATCAGGGTAAAATTACAAGCCTCGCGCTCTCCTCCGGGCGAGCTTTCGAACTATCACCGATAGAAAATCAACCTTACCTCGTCTGGAAAACGGTCCGCGAAGCTGTGTAATAGTCGGCTACGCGTTCGCGCGAAGCTAGAAAACGAAATTGTCTCCTTCACAGGAATTCTCCTATCGAAAGGGGCGAAAATTCGATGGCGCTTCTAATTACGGAATTGCTCGACAGCGGAAATTAATGGGCCTTGGCGAATCGAGCATCGGAGGTTCGATCGCGTGATCTTTGAAGGAACGCGAAGGTAGAATCGGAAACTCAAAAATTTCAACAACATCTTTCTTTAGCGCGTAATAAATAACGAGAGATCTGATTTTCCGCGTAACTTTGAGTAAACTTTATTCTAATAGAAATGTGACAATTTATATCATTTATATAAATGTCACGACATTTGATAGTTATCTTTGATTACAGTAACTTTTGAAATTTTCTCCGAGAAAAATCCACTTGAAATTCTTTCGTAAGTCTGTGGCTGATCGTACGAGAGATCTTCCGCATCCAGCACATCCCCGTGAGCAGAAGCCGCCCGATTAAAGCTTGATATGCAATGAAAAAGCGAGGGAAGGGGAGAGCGAAAGTTCCGGAGTAGAGAAGAGAGCAAGGCGTCACCGGGAGGATGTACACCTTTCGAGGGAGTTTCGAGTGTGAACGAGCAACTGAGAGAGAACGATAGTGAGAAAGGGATAACTTTAAGTTAAGAAGGGAAGAGTCAACTTTTAGTTGGAACGTCGGAGGGTGCCTTTGTGCTCTCACTCTCCGCGCCTCTATCTAAACCGTCGTGGCGGTTCGCCCGGAGAATTTAATTCGCCCGAAAAAGCGGCGCCTTAATTAGCAATTAATTGGCACATAAATTAGCTACGAATTTTCGCCCACAACGCCGCGCCGCAAGCCGTAACGTATGTTTCCCCTTCTCTTTTTCTCTCTTTCTTTTCCTTTACATATGTGCATTTGTGTGTGTGTGTGTGTGTGTGTGTGTGTGTGTGTGTGTGTGTGTGTGTGTGTGTGTGTGTGTGTGCGCGCGCGCGCGCGCGCGCGTGCACCTATACATCTCTCTATCTATCATCGGTCCGTCTATTTCTCATTCGCTATCCCTTTCGCGCACTCTCTTCTACTCGGTTTTTACCTCTACAACCTGAGCCACCAGCCGCGACAGAGATAAGAACGCCGGCAACTATTTCAGCAATCTAACTTTCTCGCGGGTTCCTGGAGAATTTCCTGCCTGGAGGCATCTGCCGTCTCCCTCAATGCCTCCCGCCCACCCACTTTATTCCCCATCCATTGCGAATTGCACTCTTAAGCCTCGACAGTGAAACTCGACGCGTGGTGATAAAGCGCGTGCGACGAGCTAAATCGACGAGCGAAGCCTCGTAGAATCGAATCTTCGGCGCCTATCTTCGTCGGGTAAACGCGGGACAACCTGTAGCTTCGGTGAGAATTCGGGAAATCCGTTTTCAACGCGCAAAATCGCCCTTTGATGTCTTTCCGGCTTGATTGTTCGCGGCAATGTGCGTCAAGTCCAGCGAAAATAAACAGGTATATGAAAATTATTTGATATACCTTTGCGAAACGGATTTCTGAGAGACAGCTTTTTGCGCAATGGGCTTAAAAATAGGGCAAAAGACTTCTATATACGGCGCGAAATGGAAGGTCCTAAAAAGACGCACTGACTCGGCGAGAAGTTTCCGAAATAGCTGATAATGAAGAACGACGGTGGAAGGAGGATGAGCGCCGACTATCGAGAGCGCGGGGTTCAAACAAATTGAACCTTTTCAGCTTTATCGGAGAATAATGCGGCATTTAACAATGGCTGTTTGGCCCTTTCGGGCAGACGTGAAGCTGCTGAATGCCGGCGATAGGCGGAGGCGGCTGATGGAAGAGATCCCGGGATGAACGCGCCGCGACGCGGAGAGAACGGCGAGAGAACGCGCGAAAGGAGCCGCCATTCACCCCCATGCTCCTCGCGCAAGGAGTCCGGAACTGGTTTGAAAACCAAGCCGGTCTTTCAGAAGCCTCCATCGCGCCGCACCGCACGTCTTCCTTTATTGAGGTCGATGATATTCGGCTTGCACGCCTTGATTTTCTCTCTCGCTGAATGTACCGACCGTATATCTTCTCCCGCTCTTCTCTAGAGATGTTTAAAATTATCGTCAGATTCGAACTGACAATTACTTACGATGAAATTACAGTAAGATTACACTAATCTATTAGTGGTTTGGGTAAAATTCGTTGTTGAGCGAGCATCGCATTTGTAGTACTCTCACACACGATCACATTCGCCAATCTTTTGTAATTAATGATTAAAAATTTTACATGGTTCGCAAAAGAGAGGAATTTTTCGTTCAATTTCATCTGTACATACACAAAATGAATGTGTTATCATCAAACAGCCTGTATAGCATATCAATATAGAGTATCAAAATACTTTATAGAAATGATGAGTTAAAAAGATACTTTACTCATCTTAAGCGCTCCTTTTACGCTTTGTATCAAATTATTTTTATCTCTGTAATTTTTTTTCAAAGTTACCATTTTGCCAGCATCCCAAAATTAATTTACCACCGGTAGTTTACCGAGTAAGTTGCCGTCAGTTTGGGTCATTTTCATCTCCACTCCTTCGCTCGAGCCACGGACGACAAACCATTATTCTGACCGCGCGGTGGTTTCATGATATCACGCTCCATTTGGATCGATTCGTTGATCGCGCCAATTTTGCTTGGCTCTCCCGCGCGATCACGCTTGTTTTGCACGTACGCGGAGTATCTCAACGCTATCGGGTGTCCAACGATTCCGCGAAAAGTCTCACATCTACAAACACTTGATCGTTCGTTGGTAGTGTTTCGACGTGAAACATCCGGGTGATTGCGTCAGAGAAAGTTTTCGCTAGTTACGGCAAATAGTCGCGGTTGCAGTTCCGATCGAAATACGAAGTCTCGTTACGCATTTAAAGCCTCGAGGTTT
This sequence comes from Odontomachus brunneus, assembly GCF_010583005.1. Classification (NCBI taxonomy): domain Eukaryota; kingdom Metazoa; phylum Arthropoda; class Insecta; order Hymenoptera; family Formicidae; genus Odontomachus; species Odontomachus brunneus. Next base: position 1,676,655 of record NW_022639480.1, read on the forward strand.
AATTCATCAAGAATCTAATTTTCCATGTTATATAACTCCGTAACTATCCCGTTGTAAATTCTCTCCCAACTGTCCCGCAGTATCTGTAGTTGAAAGGGCATCAAGTAGTTCCTCGGGACACTCCGTGTATGTATCCCTCGCGGTCTTCGCTCATCCCCGTCTACCCTTCGTAACGAATTTGTCGACTTCCCTTACGAGGTTCTGCTTTTTCGATTCTAGCGTTTGCGTCGAGGTAGATGGACGAAATTGTCGCGCGAAAATTCTCTCACGAGGAGTATCGATCACTCGCCAGTCTCTCGGCGATCTTACAAAAATATAAGTCGACTATGTAGACCTAAGTAGTCGTCTTTTTTAATTGAGACGCTACAAAAAGCAAGTAGGACGCGGTATGAATTATGGATCCTTTTCTTTCTCGCTTGCCCCCGTTACCTTGTTGGGTTTTTTCGTAGCGCGGCTCTGATGATCCGCGATGCACGCGATTCGAGAAGTGTTTTAATTGGAGATGCTCTGCCCCCGTAATTGCGACTTGTCGTTCTATAATGAATTATTGAGTGGATTGTGCTCCGGCGCAGGGGAGTTGTTTGAAGTTCCACTGGTAGTGTCTTATTTGTCTCTCTTTAGTTAATGCATCCGATACATTCGCGGGCCGTTTGCTTCTCGCTCGCAATCGTTGTTCCGAATAATTCAGCTTCTGTTATCGAGCTGTTATCTAGTTAGGTCGCCGATAGTTAATGATCTGCATTCGAAACTCTCTTTCTTTCGAGCCTCGCTCCCTCGTCCCCTGCGACGAAACGGACTCACTTTTCTTCCACTCGTATTTGCCGAGCGGAACGCGCGCTGTAAAGGCATCGTAAGCCAATGATAACAGTTCATCTCGCGTTTTTCACCCAGTGTCAGTGACTCAAGTGATGCGCGGCTTAATTACGCGAGAATAGATAATGCGTGCGTGAGCCTGAAAAATTTAGACACGACCATTATTCCATTTACTCTCGGCACGGATAGTCCTTTAACGCAAGCTTGAGCCGCCGAGAGTCGAAGATTAAAGTGCCTCGAGTCAGCCAGCAACCGTGCAGCCAGCATAGAGCCGTCCCTAGGGCAATTCTAATGACCGACTTTACTTCCCCACGCGCATTTCTTTTTCTCTCGACGCTTTCTCCACTTATTTTCCGAGCTGCGAAAGGCGCATGGCAAGGACGCGCGACGCGAAGTAACCGAGGGAATAATCGTCGCTCGCGTCCGCGCAAATCGTGCGTAAATAATGAGTAGGAATTTTCGCGACGGATTCGAAACGTGCAATTTCTCTGCAAAGACACTTGAAGAGGAATTACTAAATTGAAGTGGAACTTGGAAATTACATATAAAAGTCTAGAATATTTCCTCCTTGTCAGTTCACGTTCGACGATGTCGCGTCGCAGAAATTGTGACAAGGACCGTCTCGTATCCGTCCAAGTGTTCCGGGCCTTAAGTAAAAAAAGGATCTCGCCAATCGCGAGACACGTTACGAATAATGCACCCGATAAGTCTTGTTCGCCGCTCGCGCGCGAACTGTGCCGTACTGCGCGAAGCTAAGGAAGAAGATCGCCGCGGCAGGAAGTTTGTCTCGCAGGAAGGCTATTCGTCTCCTTTACTTCCGTCGGGATACGCGCACGTATATGTCCTCTTGCCGTTCTAATCTCTCCTGGAGGAGACTGACAGGCTCGCTTGTTCTGAAGGAAATGCCGAGACAAAAGCAACCGCTTTTCCCACTCCCATCCGCTAGCAGTGTACACGCGCGTTTGGCTTCGGGAGAGACTGAAATAAATATGAATTTCGCTCGACAAAAGCTGAAGGCGCCGAGCTTGGACGGGTCGGACAGATCCGAGCGAGAAAAGGGAACACGACAGGGGTAGTGGAGTCGCCCCCCTGCATCCTACGTACGTAGAAGGCGCCTCCAATCGACCGGAAAATCCGGTTTTCCCGGGAATTAAGCCCGCAAGGGCGGGTAAGAAAGAAGAACGGACTAAACGGGAACTCAGCCGGGTCACTTCCGGAAACTTGAACCGCGCAATATGTACTGACATAAGCGCCGGCGCGCCTGTGTAGCACGAGCGACGAGAGAGATTTTATCGGAAAAAACGATCGAAAGTTTCGTCGTCGCGAATATACACAGAGAGAAAGAGAAAAAGTAGAAATACTAGTTGCAATAGAGAAATTTAAGAGAGCAAGGAATTTCTCGAAGAAACATAAAAATTTAGGTAACGATTCGCAGTAGAATTCACTTTTTCGAAAGTATAACTCAAGCGTGTAAAAAAAGTGAGCTCTTAATCTTATAAGTAAAAGTAACACTAGTAGCGGTTATCTCGCGCTTTACCCGCAAAATTTAGCGCAGCTCTCCCAATCGCGCCACCGTCGTCGGTGCAATCGATAACGATACGACGGCGTCGGAATCGTTTGCGATTATACGGATTAATTCACGGAGTTGCGCGTTGAATATGCATCGCGATTCGCACGACGACGGCGATAAATCAAAAACGGCAGAATCGAAAATTCGTACGCTTCGATAATATTTCGGTGCGTCGGAGAGCCTCATCGTCGCGACCTAAAGCCCCGACTGCCCTCGATTATTGCTATTACGAGAGTTGTTCTTGTTTTCGTTATTATGATTGTTATTACAATCATCGTTATTATTATCATCATTATTCGACATTAGCTCGACGTGTTACACGCGGAACAAAAATGCCGGCAGAACCGGACGGACAATCGCAAATAATGTATTGAATTATTGAATCGGTTATAAAAGTCATATCAAAATTTCATCGCGCATTGTTTCAGCGGAAAACAAAATGCCCCGAATACATTGTTCGAGATGCTAATCGATAATTAATATTTTGAACGAGTTTATTTACTCGGCCACCGACATTATTTACCAGACGATGTAAATCAATCATGAGCCGTCGTCTGTTATATTTTCATTTCACACCAGATATTTCAGAAATTATACATATTCTTTTTTTTATCGTGGAATTCAACTCCCCAATCCTACACTGTAAATCCAAATAGATTGTGGTGTCTAGTCAGCATTTTCTGAAAGTCTATAACTTGATAATCTAAAATATGTAAAACAATGCATCTAGCATGCTGGACTATCGATTAATGCGTACGAAATTTTGACTTAGCGTCTTTTAAGGCTGACAGTTGACTGCACCGCAAGATACATATGCAAATTAAAATTTTTGAAGAAAATATCTTTGTATCCTATCCGAGTCGAAATTTTGATCTTACTTTCAATCTTACTATTCCATTCGATATCTATTTTGATACTCTGAAATTAACCTCTTTTAATTCTATTTAACTTACTCAAGTCGAAATTTCGATTTTACTTTTAACCTCAGATATTAAATTCCACTTAACATTTTTATATAATTCAACTTATTTTGACGCTAAAGAAAGTGAAAAGGGAAATTTCGAATGTCATCAAGGTCAAAATAGGAGTAAATTGTAAAATTAGAATTAAATCTATCTTGCTAACTTAGCTCTTATTGTGTTGTAGAATTCAAAGTTTAGGTTTCGATTCGAGTTGTACTACTTAAAATAAAAAAAAAATAACTCTAGTAATTTTATAAAATATCGAAACAATTTGCCTGAGGTTAAAATGGAATCGCAAACCGAACGACGATTTCAAAAACGTGTTGAGTATATCAACTGTGAAAAACTGAAACATTGAACTGCACGGAAGGCATTCGCGATACCAGGCAGGAAAGCGCGACCGGATTGGAAACGCGAGTAAAAAGATATCAAACAATAGCGCGAGGAAGAACGAGGTAGACGAAGAATCGCCGGAGACAAGACGAAACTAGACCAGGCTAGACGAGATGAAACGGAAAGACGACTACCGAAATTCAAGGACTAATCCAGCGAGTGTTTGTCTCGTTGCGGACGTCAACTCAATTTAGTTAGTTTGCAGATCGAATCTCGCCGACCGAAAAAAAGCGGATTCTAATTTCTTCCGAGAGAAAAGTCGGGAGAGAGATTCGTCACGAGAAAGCATTTTCTTCGGCGCGAGCCATCTCCGCTCTTTGAACGATTTCCCGTACTTTCTTCCCGTTCTCTCCCCTTCAGATTCCCTTTGCGTCGTATCGACCCTACGGAAGTACCCATCAGACAATCTCTTTCTTTCTCTTTCTCTTTCTCGTTCTTTTCGCCAGCTATCCTCAATCCTTCGGTTGGGCCTAAGGTCGAAATTGTTTCTTTCATCGTGCAATTACGAGAAAGGCGGAGGGAAAAAGAAAAACGGACAAGAAAACCTAGGCTTCTTTTTCTCACGGCGATAAAAAAAGGATTCGGGGACGGCGTTGATATAGCGAGTTGTTAAGGGGCATTTATGAACAAACGAACGGCCTAACGAACCGAGAAGTATCCGCGCGCAAAACAGCCACCGCTGGACGCATCCGCGAACAAAACGCAGAGAACGCGTTGTTCGAAGAAAAAGCGCGGCCTGTGGTGTTGCTAGTGGCAGGTTGAAATGATGACAAATGCTTGGCGGTGCGCAACTTGGTGAAAGGAACGTGGCAGAGTAGTTTTACGCGCGCGCAGCGTCCTTTGCGATGGCCGCGGGCTTCGCGTAAAAATTATTAGCCCATCGCGGTAAACGACGCAAAATGGTTTCGCTTTGGAGTCGAAATTGCGTTTTAATCATTCCGTTTGAACAATCGCACGATTTTCGCGTAAACTATCTCGGTGATGCATTAATCGTTACGCGTTTGTCCCTATGAGAGTCTGCGATTTCATAAAAGCCATTATACCATGGCGCACATAGATAACGTCTCTCTCTTTCTCTCTCTCTCTCTCTCTCTCTCTCTCTCTTTTTTTTCTTTTTCTTTCTCTCCTCCCTCCCGTTGACCCAAAATGTATACGGCACATACTATCCTTCATCGCTTATTAAAGATATCCCTTCGAACTCTCCAAGCATGCGTCGTCGCACACATGTATGTGCATGTACCACGCGATCGCTTCGTACACGGTAAATTCAGCCCGGCCGCCAATATTTGTCTCGGTTGCGAGATACGTTGCATTAGGCGAACGGGAAGTTTCTACAAATGGAAACCGTCGTGCCCGTCGTCACGTTGTTCTTATTCTCTTACGAGCGCAGGCGGAGAGACGGGAGGAACCTTTTCTCTTTCCCCCCTGAGACTCGTGGAAGGGTATGGAATTGTCTGTCTGACCCTCTCTAGTCACGAAGTCGGCGGGAGAGGGACGAAAAGGGACTCGAGCCGGAAAACTCGGGAGCGTACTCGCAACGGACTTTCCATCTTATCCTGTAGTTCCCCTTCTCTCTCTCTCTCACACTCTCTCTCTCTCTCTCTCTCTCTCACACTCTCTCTCTCTCTCTCTCTCTCTCTCTCTCTCTCTCTCTCTCTCTCTCTCTTTCTCTCTGGACTTAACAGCGCGGGCGAACCGATTCTCGCTGACCCTCCATGGAATTGATAGTAGGAATCCTAATTGCGCGCACGTAAACGGTTACGTCACGGACCATCGCACGAGAAACGAAGAGCGAACGGACACCGGGCGCGCAGGATGAAGAAGTCCCCTGCGGGTAAAGCGACGCCGCGAAAAACGTCCGCTATTTAAATCAAAGGTGGAGCGCGCGTAGTCGGAAATGCCGGCGTAACCGCTGGGCATTGTCCGGTAATGGGGGTATCAGTCAGTGAAATGATATCTCATCACATTTTCATTAGAATAGTTGAACGCACGAGCGGGAAAGAGTGGGAGCAGCGGAAACGGAAAGGACGATGAAAGAGCAGGAGAAGGAATTTTCAGCGAACGCGAAAGAGAGGCGCCGTTCGACAGCGCGATGAAAAACTGCGAAAAATCCGCTACGAATCCTCCGCGTCTCAAATCCGCACAACGAATAGCGGCAGGGGGGGGAGGGAAGAGGGTACTCGGAATCCCGACCGCCCTTATTTGTGAGTTCTGATAAGTTCGCCCGAGCTGTCGGCGGGGCTCGAGTGCCTCGTTACCGATGTTCAGTCCTCGCGGAATATCCCGGGGAAGAGCCCCGGCTTTAATTTCACGCTGTAACGACGTCCGACTTGGCGAAACTCGGTAATCGGACGACTTTGCCCGGCGCTGAGAACGAAGACAGAAAACCACTCAGAGTTTCTCTTTCGGCGCGGGGGGCATAATGTTCTCCGACGAAATAGTTTTCCCGCCACTGAATGCACGGCGGGAATGTGTCTGGCGTGCGAGGCTTCGTCCTAACGCTGCGACGACATACAATTCTTTGCGTCGCATCGGACTATTGTGCCATTTCGACTCTGGTCGGGGCCAAGAAAATCACCGTTACTAACCGTCGATATAAACGCGATGAAGCACATGGCGTAATTTTCGAAATGGATCCTTCTGTCTGATCCGAATGTTTCGGGGAAGATGTACGATATTTTATATTATTACAAAATGTCTCGTTCCCCTCTCATTAATCAAGAGTCGTGATCATTGTCGGTATCATGATCCTTTCCAACGAGCTCTCAGTGTCTGCACTGAATCGTACCACAACGTACGTCTTTACAGCCTTTAGTCTCTACCCGTATCCTAAATGTAGTATCTTCCGATCCAGAATCTCCAAAAGAGCCTTTGATATGGAGATTTCATATTAAATACGAACACATGTGTAATAGCGCGAGGTGTACTATATAAACGCAGCCTTTAGCATGTATATTCAATACCGCGGCAAGAGAGAATGCGATTTCCGGAAAATATATCTGGAATATCCTTTTCTGGTAGTACTGAGGTCAAACTGTCTACCAAATTTACTGCTAGAGAATACAAATCTCTTTGGCATTTTTTTAGATTTAATCTAAATTGGTTCTGAACAACACTAAAGCTTAATCTACAATGTTGCTTCCTGCTTCTTTATCTCTTTCTGATTTAAACCTTGAACCTTTAGTTAGAAAAAGATAAAGAACAAGAAACAGGAAGTAACGAGCACATTGTAGATAAAGCTTAAACATCGCTAGAGATGCGGGCGATACCCCATTTCAACTCTGCTGGATAGCAATGCAGATAAATCTGCAGGTCATCCGCATATAGTATGTGTTTCAAGTGGAGTATTCAAGAGAAGCGCGAAGAGATCATTTACAAACAAGGAGGGAGAGATAATGAAATATAATATTTTACAATTGTAGAATCGAACGATGAAAAAAATGACAGAATTTTGTACAAAAAAGAACTTGATTAGAAACTGGTTATAAACTGGCCAGACTAGTTTCACTGTCCATTTATTGGTGAAGCAAGTCTCGTTCGAACTGGTCAAAAACTAGCCAGCGACCAAAATTCTTAGCCGGTTACTGGCTAGTTACTGCCTAGGAGGAGGTTGCTCTTTCTACGTTGAGTTACGTCTCGCGTATGATTGTGATCTCTAAATATGCTGTTTGATATTTTCATACATGTGCGGCGTACACATACGCGGCGCGCAAATGCATTCACGACGGCATTCCGCTCTCCGTACGAAGGCACGATGCTCCGAAGCATCCACGGCGTGTTCCGTCTAGCCGCAGGCACGACGAGCTTCGTTCCGGCCGAACCGGATCCACGTACCCCCATAAACATGGAGGACGAGAGAAGGTTCCTCTCGGATTTCCATCCCGGTGCCGCACGGCTAGCCGGGGGTCAGAAGAGGTCGAAGATTTAAGGGTGGTTCCCCGGCAGCCGAGCGGCTGCTGGAATAAGTTGCGGACTGAAGGATGAGCCCCATCTCTCCTCGCCGTGGTAGGACCGATGGGTGGCCCGATGCTCGGCTACTTAATATGACCGATAGGAGTCTCGGTAAGCCATCAAAGTGTACCGTCCGCACCGGACCCACCTAGCCCACCTAGCCAGCGGCGAGGAGAGCGAGGGGGATGTGCTGGGTCAGCCGTATTAGTTATCGTCAGGAACCGACGCCCTCGCCGTTTCCAGCGGGTGTGTCCTCGCCGGTAGTCCCGATAATGTCGTACGGGCGACCTCCACGGAAAACGACCGGGAAACGTCGGCGCTTTCACGTCCCGGTATTACCGAGTCTGCAGCACTCGGGACATCTTGAAAATTTTACAAGCTCCCGCTATCTCTCTCTCTCTCTCTCTCTCTCTCTCTCTCTCTCTCTCTCTCTACACTCGTCGCAACGTCGCCGTAAAGCCGCGCATAAACGGCAGATTAGAGTAATGCGCGAGTAGCGCGGAATCGGACCGAAATCACGCATGCTAAACCGGTTTATTCGTCGTATAAATTTCGCGACAAGACGCGCCATGGTTGACCGGCTCGGGAAAATCCGTGAAATTCTTATGGCACTTATGCGCGCTCGTCCACAAACCCGCCTCGCCGGCGTTCTTCATGTTTATATGCATCGAGAAGGGGTGGACCGTTCGCGGAAAGAAGGGTAATAAATAGCCGTTGCACGGCGACGCTGTTCCTGGCCACCGGCGGAAATCCACGTCCAAATAGCCGCTGAATACGTCCCTGAATTTGTACCGTGCCGCGCTGCTACGCGAGTTTTATTTACACGGTTGTTTACGAGGACGAGCCGCGGCGAGGGAAGTTGCGCGTACATACGTACGACCCGCACCTTGCGACTTTCTCGATACTACTTGCGCTGGGTTTCCGTTCACAACTCGTTACTTTCAACACTCCGAGACACTCCCAGACAATTGGAGTTTTCTCGGGATCATCGTCGTATTTTCGCTTCCTCTTTTCTGGTCTTCTCCATTTTTATTAACACCAGATCGATCGAGAGAGAAAGAAAGAAAGAGATCATTTGCAAAAATGGTTTCTCATCTCACGTGCAGAAACTTTCGGTCTTTGCACTCATGATTCTTATCGTAAATGCAAATTACGTTATTATTACAAGTTAAATGAATATTAAGACTCTCGATCAGTTACCGCAACCATATTGGATTAATGACGTCAGAAGCGAGAAAAACATGCCGAAAATTTCTGCGAACCATGACTAAATAAAAAACTGGGTAAAACTTGATAATCGGCTGATTGATCAGGAACTTTAATCATCATCTTTCTCGAGTGTATTTATCGGTCAAAATAAAATTTGTGGGATTATTATTTTTGTGATTAAATCGTGTTCCCGAGAGCCCGCAGAATTTTAGCGATATGTAAAGTCTAAAGAGTACGAAGGTCGCAACGAGGAGAAATTTTGCGTTTCAGTCGCTTTCGGTTCCCTTCGTTTTTAGGGCGGCTTTTTCCGCGAGTCGTTTCCCGAAGCAGCTCGGACGCACTCGTTAGCGACCGCTGCGCGCATGCAACGAGAGTGTCGGCCGGCCCGCCGTAAAATCGATATAAGGATATTACCGCGCCGAAATGCAACTCGTTCCAGGCAAATGTGCTTGACACAGAAAAGCTCGCAAGAAGAGCTGCCGTTGAAATCGTAAAAGACGAGGAGAGACCGTCGCTACTATCGGCAAATGGAGGAAGAGGAAGAAATCAGATTCGAATAGTGAGAAAAATAACCTCCCAAGATTCCTATCCATTTCATTAAAACTTCATCGCAGTCTTTATCCTTGTTCTCTTTCTCTCTCTGCACTAAGAAAAAAATTATTGATTTAACTAAAATTATAGTTGATTTTGGCCCGCCAGTTAGATTTTTTGGTTGTTCCAACACAAAAGCGTGTACGAGCTTATTCTTATGAACACTGTAATAGAATCTAAGTAAAAAAAAAGTTTTCTTGACCATAATTTGTAGTAATTATTTCTCTATGTGATTATAGTTACAAATCTGTCATTTTTTCTCAGTATGTCTCTCCATCGCTCTTTTTCCGCTATTTCTAACGCAGAAGTTTCTTGAAATGAGGAAAAAGAACGGCTGGTATTACAAAATCTCACAAATACCTAACTATATTCTACTTATTATGACGTCACGTTATTGCGCGTCATATCGTATTACACAGGCTGAGAACAATAAACTGTAGGAAGAGAGCCGACTGTCCGACGATAATATTATCGTTCGTCGCGTGCACGACTTCTTCGCGCTCGAAACTGTACGGAGGACTATACCCAGCTACGTAGATTAAATCCAGAAACCTCGCTTCCTCTTGTTTCCATCGTCCGGTACGAGAGAAAATTCCTGCGAGCATGATTCACCGCGACGAACTCGGGGCCCGAGGGCTCCCGCGAGGAAGGAGAACACTGTCTGATGAAGATGGCAGATAATCATATTCGATTAGAATCATCTCCGCGGTCGGATCCTTTGTCCCAGGCGAATCTTCGGGCTGAAGCGAAAGGTGTAGGTAGGATGGTCGCGCGGGCTTGTCGTTCGAGCATCCTTCATCCCGGCCACTTCACTTCCTTTCATCCCCCCTCGTGTATCCACACCCGCCGCACTCTCTCCTGTTCATATATCCGTACGCTCTTCTCCGCTCTGCGCACACACCCGTACACTTGAGGGTTTCCCTAACTCAATCCTTAATCTAAATCACGACTCCGCCGCTACCACGGTGTTCGTTACTCCCACCGCGCCGAGTGGAGTCTTGCGACCGTGCAGTCGCTATAAATTGCCTAATTATAATCCGAAAGGATCCGTTCCGTGGTAAAGGCGCGCCGAAACGGATTGCGCGCAACGATAAAAGATGGGCGACTTTGGGCAATCGCGTCTCCCGCGACGTTAATTGAAGAGATCGGAGCCAATTAGAGACTCCACGAGCCAACTACCCTAACGACATTCTTTATCCGCCGAAGAGGAAAGGAGAGGCAACGTTTTACTTTCGATGATGAGGGACGATGATTGAGAATGAAACAGAAGACGATTAATGGTACCGCGGATAATCGTCGAGGACTCGCGAAGATCTTTACGCCAGAAAATTCGAGCGATTACTCGCGAACGCGTGTATTTTCCCTTCGATCTTAATAATCTTGAAAGTAAAGGGATGAATTCTGTTAAAAGTACGGGGAGGCGTAAAGCAAAATAAATTATTGTTGTATCTTACTCAAACTTTGATATTCACTCCGCGCATTCCGTGGACGAGTCTTTAAACGTGACATTTTACCATTTCTCCGTTTCTGTACGCGCAATTCTACCGCAAAGTTTGCGCCATTAAAATTCAGGAGCGCCGACCTCATTGATCCTGTAAGTATGTGAAAAAGGGCAACGGAGATGGACAGACTCCGCGTGTGTGTTGCGGAAGTAAAGGTACGCGGAGGAGTAAGCACCGCTTGCTTACACCGCACAGGAAAACAGAAGCGAGCGTTGAATGGGCATTCAAGCGAGTGGCGGTCGACTCTCGCAACGTGCCCGCACGCTGAATGCTACACGGCTGGTAGCACAATGGCGGAAGCGCCGCGGCTTCCTACAATACCGTTGGAAACGGCCGCGCGATAAATTCCTACAACTTTTATCGAATAGAAGGGCTAACGGGCCGGAGGAATATTGTGAAAGTTCTGTTCCCTGGTTGCGGCTGACTGGCCTTTGGAATTCATGCTCTCGGCATCGCAACCTCTCGCAACCTTTAACCGTCTGAAACTACCTTCTCCTGCGCACTCCACGCACTCTCGACTTTGTTCGCTCGCACGATGGAGCGTTGGTCGCGTGTCGACCGGTCTCCCGTCTTAAACGCCCGTCCTCGTTCCGAAGGCAGCTGCTCGTCAAGCTGCGAATTAAATACGTGATGCGCTCTTCATTGATCTTTTCCTTCGCGATAAAGCTCCCCCCTTTCTCGCGGCCGCCTATTGTCTGACGCTGAATTAGAGGAGGTGCTCCATTAAAGGTATTCTCAATCGATACGCGAAATATCGAGTTCAGATTGCCAGTCGATCCCGACAGACACGACAAACGACGGCGGGTGGCTGGGGAAAGGGAGAGGAAAACCAATACCGGCGAGGCATGAAAATCAATTGCGTGATCAAGTCCACTTATTTCCTCGGCGAAGAAACTTGCCGCGCGCGCACCCTCCGTCGAGGAAACTCGCAATCAAGAGGTTCCTGCGGATCGGGTGTGCGAGTAGCAGACGAAGCTGGATGTTGAAAAGCCGCCGGAACGAGCGGCGGAAGGAGATAAAATGACGGTAGTGGAGGTTGAAGGGTGGGAAAGGGTGGGAAAGAGAGACAGAGAAAGAGACGTCGACGTCGACCGATAAATAGCGCGAGATCGCTCGAGATGGCGAGACATTCGAATACAAGCGCCGCGAGCTGAAAGTGCCGGGAAGCGGAAGTATCCCCGGAAAAAAACCATTTGTAGCCCGCATCTTGACTCGTGCACCCGAAGATGCGGGTAGTTCTCCGGCAATTATACTAATGGAAATCGGAATGTAAGCGAATGAGGGGGCGAGGGGCAAAGGGGATATTCTTCGACTAGGGTTGACCGAATAGAAGGCGTGCAAGAGGCATGAGCGCGGCGTTAGTGAAGAAGCCGGGGAATGTGTGTGTTTCGGGTAAAAAGTGAACGGCATTTGAGGAGCAAACTTGCTGGATACCGGTGAGAGAAGGTGAGAGAGAGGGGTAAACGAAGGAGGATGAGCTCGAAAGGGTTGCAGCTCCCTCGCTGTGTGCCTGGCCGCGCGAGTCGTTTCGCTACCGAAATAAGAGAGAGGCATTAATGAATGAGCCCGGCTGAAACGCGAGTAAGGACGAAGGTCGAAGGGGGTCCGTCTGTAAGAAGAGAAGAAAAGGGGCAGATAAAAGAGGCGAGTTTTCAAAGAGGCACTAAGTGGCTCGAGACGGGCAGCTGTCGAAAAAATAGCCGTAACGCTCCTTCCAAGCGAATAATGTACTCCCCAACTCTTTAATCTCCGTCGAACAATGGCGAGACGGACGCGCTCGCGGACGCTGTTAAGCAAGGAAAAGCATTGTACCGAAATTTGACTTTCTCCTCGCGCGGCAGTCTCGTAAAAGGAACGACGCCGTAAAGTTCCCCGGGTGCGAGCGTGCTCGAGATATCCTAGATTTATATTCGTCCCACGCTCATTTGCGGATTCTTTCACCGAATTCAACTTGACCCTTCGCGTCACGGAAAGATTGAGCAGTCGTCGCTACTTTTACACACAACCTTTCTATATCCCCAAATCTATATCAAGTGTTTGGATATCAAGCTCAGCTTTGGGGAAAAATAACGCGTAAAAAGTGGTACTAAAAAGTAAAAGTTTTGAAGAGAATAGTGATTTCTGTTTCATCGATGAAAAAAGCATTGAATTAATTTGCGCACCTGATATTTTGCCGACATAAAATACAATATAATTCAACTTCAAACAAACATAGCTATTTGACTTCTCTATTGAGGACATTTGTCTGATACAAAATTAATGTCTAAAAGTTTAACCTAGGATGTGTGAAATTGCGTGCCGAACAATGGCGAACGATTATTTCCGGTTTTCTCTCAATCTGTACGAAATTGCTCAGAGAATTCCGACACAAGCGAGTACTGTACATTTAATTTCCGCGACCTAGACACACAGGGTATTGGCGTCGGAAAAGTGTCAACGGCCATTCAGAATCGGAACGGTGTTAACGGTGAAAAGCATAGGAAACGACGTGGGAGGGGG
>NW_022639480.1:1690303-1716254 GCF_010583005.1 Odontomachus brunneus
GGGGGGGGGGGGGGGGGGATAGTCGACGGAGTAAATCGAGTATGACAGGTTTAACGACAGGTTAGACCATTAGACGAGGTTACGATCGATCGGATAATACGAGACGTCTGCGAATTTGATCGGCTGTATCCGTGCCAAATTTCTGTAATCGGCGCAAATGATTACAGTGCGCTTTATACGATACTCGAGACCCGTTGTTGCGCCCATAACGTCCCGATACCGGCCGCAATTGGAGTAAATATTTGAGCACTAATTGAACTATTCGGACCGCATACAGCCCAATAGTTCCCAGCTAAACAGTTACACTCGATTGTGGTAAATCATAATGGAAATGTCGTTACCGCACAGGGCCGTATTGCGCTTTCCTGCCACTTGCATCGTTCGGCAAAATATTTATGCGATAAATTATATAAACGGCGCTCCACGCGCTCGCGTAATGTCGCTCTCCTCCTCTCTTTGATTAATTATTGTTGTATCGGCAACGCGCGCCACCCGCAACATCGGTTCTTGCGCGCCGCGCGCGCAACGAGAGAGAGACGCGGTCCTATCAAATATTCACACACGTCGATTTGGCCGATCTACGTTCGCAGCCGACGCTCGCTCTTCTCCGCTCGTTAATGATAGCCGTGAATAAGTCACTAGGAGGATGCGGCGTGTTTATGCGACGTGACCCGCGCTGACGCCCCCGATGCCGAGCGTGGCGGTGTCGTCATCGATATCGATATCGATCGATATTTAGATTCGCGCTGCGCATGATGATATATGTTATATTCATCCATAAATCCACCACTTGTTACAACGAGCCGTCACGCGTAATTTTGCCCGGGAGACGAGCTCGTCTAATTATCGCCTACAAATTTAGAGCGCACATTTTTAGAGCGCACATCGTTGTAAGCGCAACTTTGTAATAATGTCAAAGTTGCCTTCCGCTAAATTGAATTAGCCGCGCGTAATAGTACCGCCCACGTAGAGGGAACGACAGGATCTCTACGCGCGAACAATGTTCTCCGTCGGTCGGATGTAGTAACGTCTACAGACGAAGCTGTCGTAGTACCGTCTAGTCTAAATGGAGATGGAACGCGCTTCCGGCACGCTCGGATCAACCTCGATACTGGTAACGCACACCGGCCCCGTGTAAATCCTTCACGCGTGTATGCGTACGCGCTAATGAGCCGGAACACCTAACTGGTGCAGCTTCAGCGTTGGTCGCCGCGCGTGTTTGCGCGTTAGCCCTAGTCCGCGGGGATATCTCGCACCGCCCGTCTACTGTGTAGTCCCTGTACACCTCGATCGAGCGTGCAAACCATGCTCAATAATGGCCGAATGCCCCACGTTGTGTACAGACCTTTAAGATCGCATCTCGTGGATTCTCGCGCTCCATTGTCGAAAAATTATAAAAACAAGTATAATTATAAAAGGCGCCGATTATAAACGGAGTAATAACGCGGTCACTCGAGCGTTTACTTCTATAAAACTGGTGAAAAATGTGAAATTCAGTTTTGTAAAATGAGATACTTACAGAAGCATTCTTTTATACATGTTGCAAAAATTTACATAAAAATATATACCAAAGAGACAAATGAAAAAGCGAAAAAAATGAGACTACCCCTTTTTTGGGATAATGCCGGTTAGCGATGTATATCATATATTTACAATGTATAAAACTAGAAGACTAACTAGAAAATATATTCCACGAAAAATCAAATATTTTTTTCAGGAAGAGATATGAGAAGAGTTTAACATTTAATGTGTTGAAAAATTTAAGTTAATTGTTTCTTACACCATCTTTCGCTACAACTTAACCGTGGAGATTAGTAAGATAGCGACTTTTTGTCTAATGATTTCTTCCGCCCTTCAGAGAGGGCAGAAGCTTACAAAATTCCTATTGACCAGAATTCAAATATAGAGATGACCGATATTATCCCGTTCTCCTCTACTTAAATAATAAATGCACAGAGAAGTCGATAATGGGGGAGGAGGGGCACTTTATCCTTAAATTCACTCCAAAAAAATATTTGAAGCGAACGTTTTACGTCGTATCAATGTTCGCTTATGTCGCACAAGTTTGCACAAACCGACGCGAGATAAAGAATATGTAGTACACGGGAACGCATATCTACTTTGTTCCGCTGCTGTATCTTATGAAATCAAATTGTTCTCAGGATTGTCGTTATTTTCAAGCAGAGAGGGAAAGAGAGAAAAGTTGTAAATCTAAAATACGACGGATGTTTGTCCTTGCGTTGTGGGCTGCAAGTTGAGTGCGAGTTTACAACAATGAAACATCCGCGTATATAGTGACATCGGGAGGAGAATGGTCTGAGGAATGTCGACGCGAGGCATTTCCGCATTGCTCAAGTCTCTTCAAACGTTAAAAAAGCGAGGATAACTGAAGAAATATTTCTCCTTTATCTCAAGAATCGTTCCTTAATCTCAAAAACAATTATGTAAATCGTAGAATCGCTAATATCTCATATCGCCCAATGCTGAGCAATTCAAATTTGCACCCCTTCCCACGCCTCGTGGTCGCGGCATAAAAAATAAAAAAACCGCTAGATCATACCCTGTCGATAAAGCGAAAGCCCTTACGAAGCAGCCCGGGGGAATCGGATGAGTAATGCTTCGCGGTCATAGGAAAGACCACCCGCATTGCGAAGCACCAGGTGTGCGGGGGAGGACGGAAAGCATTAATTCTACTCGGCCGAGAATCGCGAAAAAGCTGTGGCCGAAGGAGCCAGTCAAATCTTTCGACTTGCTTTACTTCAGTTTTAACGAAGGAGCGCACGCGGCGGTGGCGGCGGCGATGGCGGTGGCGGCAGCGACGGCGCTCGAGCGGAAGAATCACATTACCGGGCGTCAATTAACGGCGCCGTTTCGCGCGGTATCCGCGATTAATTAGAAGCTTCCGGGTGAGCTGGCAGAGGCTGGCTCGGGGATACCGCTATAGGGATACGACGACGCCGGCTGCTGCGAGAAGGCAGACGAACCCGAAGACGGGCTGCCGTCCTGATAGAGCGCGCGCGTACCCTTGCTTCCGTGGAAGTCAACTGGCGCCTCTCTCGCTCCTTCTACGGTAGATTAACCGTTAATTGGTTAAGCATCCGGAGTGCCGGGTGTGTGCGGGGGATCGCAGATATTCGCGGTCTCTCTCTTCCTTCCTCCCTCTCTCTCTCTCTCTCTCTCTCTCTCTCTCCTTTCCCGCTGGCGAAGTTTGATTTCCGCCGGAACGCACGTTCCTGCCGTTCACCGCCGCGATTGTCTGGATTCGCTGCGGGATTGCTAATTAAAAGATCGTATCCGCCACCTTACTCGTTTTTAGCGGACGCGTCCGCCTTCGTGTTTTCCTCTGGCCGATGACAGCTAATTACGTGTGACGCGTACAGCGATCGTGTTTTTTTTTTGTTTACAATCGTCTACACTGAAAGGAATGCAGAATGAGATCCATTCAAAGAGGAATGGCGCTTTATTGCAGAGAATAGCCGAGCTCTGCTTACAGCTTGATTCATCAATGTCGATAAACGGCCGCGCAACGGTATTTGAAATGTGCGCGAGCGTCTTTTAAAGAGCACGAGAGTTAATTTAGAGGATCCACTTACTGTGTAGAATTACGCGAAAATAAAAGTGCTGCTTTTTAGAAATATCTCAATAAAAACGAGACAAAATATTTCGCAATATTTTCAAACAAATATATATTAATAAAGCGTCTATAAATACGAGGTAAAGCGTCAATCTGCGTCCCACTGTGCGAAATTATGAAATGGCTTGCGCGGTAAACCAATAGCTTTTGTTCTTTCAGCATTAACAACACTATCGGATTTACTGGAATATTTCGCTTTTTACTGGTCTCGATTGTGAATGTCCGGTTGATCAGTTGCCGGTATTATCCATTGCGCGCTCGTAAAATCTGACAAAATTTGCACGACGCTCGAAATTTATGCACAGAGCGCGATCCCCGCGCGACAATCGTTGCATACGGCGTGATAAAACGCGCGCGGCGGGCTTTATGCGCAACCGCGTTATTAAGTAAAGCGGCATATCGATAATCGCGGCAAAAACCTTCTGGTAGGCCCTGGAAAGATAATCCGACGCGCAGGGCAAAGCCGAGCAATCCGAAAGCACCGGTCATTAATAATTCCCTCTGTAGCTCGGTAAACAGTACGCGGCTGAAAGTAATTCGCTGCGGCAGCAACTGCCCGAACCTGGCTGATATTAAGCTCAGCAACTAGCTGCAGCTGCCCGCTCTGTTGCCGCGGGAACCTCCAACGCGGATGTGTTGACTTACATCTCACCGCGGTGATCGATCGCACCGTTGACGAACGGCGTAAAGCACTCTTTGAGTGCGTCTTGTCGAATTACTCGCGTGACATTGCGCTCTCGGCACTCCACGCGTTTTAGGGCTAAACGCGTCTGTCTGTTTCCGCCAGCAATCGATAGCCGCGCTCTGTTTTCGTCGTCCTTGCTATCGACGTTATTTCAACGTTAAAGCTGAAACGTTTGCTCGAGACGATTTTTACGTATTTTCTATCGCGATCTTGACGCGGTTACTTTACACGAAACTCGGCATTTATTGTTTAGTGAGTATCCACGTTCTCGCCGAGAGAACGAGATTATCAGCTAATCGTGATTCCGCGAAATTTGCTCGACACTCTCTCACTAAAGAGAATCAGACCGTCTCACGAATGTTTTGCTATCGGGAAAAAGACTAAGAGACGTCTACGAGAGGCTACTCGAAGATAACTATTGTATGTTGGGGGTTGCCGTCGATCCGCAGTGGAGAGAGCCTTTCGAAAGGGCGCAGCTTCTTCAGCGAGGTGTAGGTAAGCCAATAAGCCGCCGCTTACAGGTGCCTGAGCCCTCTGCCGGGAGGGGGGAGGGTATAGATAAATGTGTGTATGTGTGTGTGTGTGTGTGTGTGTGTGTGTGTGTGTGTGTATGTGTGTGTGTGTGTGTGCGTGTGTGTGTGTGTGTGTGTGTGTATGTGTGTGTGTGTGTGTGCGTGTGTGTGTGTGTGTGTGTGTGTATGTGTGTGTGTGTGTGTGCGTGTGTGTGTGTGTGTGTGTGTGTATGTGTGTGTGTGTGTGTGCGTGTGTGTGTGTGTGTGTGTGTGTATGTGTGTGTGTGTGTGTGCGTGTGTGTGTGTGTGTGTGTGTGTATGTGTGTGTGTGTGTGTGCGTGTGTGTGTGTGTGTGTGTGTGTATGTGTGTGTGTGTGTGTGCGTGTGTGTGTGTGTGTGTGTGTGTATGTGTGTGTGTGTGTGTGCGTGTGTGTGTGTGTGTGTGTGTGTATGTGTGTGTGTGTGTGTGCGTGTGTGTGTGTGTGTGTGTGTGTATGTGTGTGTGTGTGTGTGCGTGTGTGTGTGTGTGTGTGTGTGTATGTGTGTGTGTGTGTGTGCGTGTGTGTGTGTGTGTGTGTGTGTGTGTGTGTGTGTGTGTGTGTGCAGGAGGTGCGGAACGGCGCAGCGCGGCACGTCGGCGTATAGACGGCGAAGCGAGCTCTCTTATATTTTATGCAGCAGTTTATAGAGATATATCGGGCGTCTAGCGCGACGGCATAAGTCAAAACCTACTTTACCTAATGGCCTCCTGGCGACCTCCCCTAGCCCCTCCGCCCCCGCCGACGTATCCTACCTACGGCAGCCACCGGGCGTTCCCCGACCCCTAAAGTAAAGGCCACTCGTAGGTAACTCCCGTGGCTGTAGCCGCTCCTTCAGCTTACGAGGACTCTTCCTCGTGTATTCTGCATCAAAATTGCATTTCCAATTGCAGCTTCCTAGGCTGCCAGTCGAGACGCGTTCGCTACTCTCTCTTTCTCTCTCTCTATCTCTCTCTCTATGTCACTCTCTATCTACCCCCTCTCTCGTTTTCCCGCTCACTCTTCTTTTACGCATTCCCGCTGGTCCCCTCTACCCTCGATGTCCTTTCGTCTATTTTTCTGCATCTATTTTACATATACTTCCCAACGTACTCACGTGGCCGCTGTACGGGAATCCCACGTCCGCCCATCCTTGCTCACCGCGCTCCGTCCGTCGATAATTCCCGTCTCGGGAGTCTTATCGATTTCTCGATACACACGCGCGAATCCAGACTGAAGCGTGCACTAAATTCAACCTCAAACCAAAAATCCTGACCCCGTAGCGAAGGCGCGCATGGTGCCATTGGCGATAGTTCCCGATAAATAGTCGAATCTGTATTACTCGGGAGAGTCGCGTCCCTCGAGAATTTACACGTGAGGCTGGATTTAACACTTGACATTCGATGTTTTCCATTCAACAAGCCAATCATCTCGGATCCGTCATTACGCTCGAGCGCGCTCTGAATCGCGAGTTGATTCGCGACACGTCTCGTCGCAACAGGACCAGCTGCACTCGTAATGTGCCTGAGCCTGAGCGTGCTGCTATACGCCCTGATGAAGTACAGCGCGCTCGCTAAAATACGCGATAACGAGGGGACAATCTGGGTACTCGATGACTGAACGTCGTTACGCCTCTCATACGACGCGCATCTTTCTCTTCTCGCGCGATTTTCTTTTCGGCGCGTCGCTCTCGCCGTCTTAATCGCGGGACTAACGAACTGACCACGAACTGCGAAATACGCGTATCCTTTTACGAGAAAGCGTAAACGCGAAATTATGCACCGCGGCATAATGGTTGCTCGACGTTTCGCGAGAAGCTTAAACGAGCGTCTGTGAAAGTGTTTAGGGCGTTTTAAGGCTCCTGGTGACGCGCGCGCGCGCGCGCGCACACACATGCACTCCTGTGGATCCTCTTGTTTAATAATCATTACTGCCGCGGTTCGTTAACATCACCGGCAACTCTATCTACCCTTCTCGTCGTCTCGTCGCACCGCTTTTGTAACACCCGCGAACATTCGCTCGCACAGCTCGCGCGTAAATTGCACGCGCGAATGCGTCGCGAATCCGCATGCGGGCGAGGTGGATGCGAGCTACAGAGCGTTCGCTCGCGCGAGCAGCAGCAGCAGCAGCAGCAGCAGCAGCAGCAGCAGCGTGCCAACGTTACATCGACTTTCCGTCGTGCCAAGCCGATACGCGCGCGCGTCGAAAAATATTCCCCGCCGGCGTATTATCTCGCGTATCTGCGCTATTACTATGCAAACCGCCTGATGCCTTTCCAAACACGAATATCGACAGGTTCCCCGTAGCGTGAGTCTTATCGTTAACGCTGCAATGGCCGCGAGGGTGGGCCGGATAAGTCCCCGGCCACCGCGCCCGCGCGGCTCGGACGCATCCTGATCGAAATTTCGATTTCTCGAAGAATTACGACACTCGCAGCGGAGGATCCTTCGATCGCACCGAGTCACCGTTCGCGCTGGTAGTCCGTAATCTAATTGGCCGCTATAGTTGCGGTTTAAGAGTTCTTCCAGCATTTTCATTACCTCCAGAAGGGTGTTATTAGAGGAAACAGTGTTAGTTAAACGAACGACGATGGGGTAACGTTTCAAAAAGAACACACGAAAGACGTGTTCGTTCGTGGCCGTTTTCGCTCAAGAGGCATGATATTTCAAGAAACGTGCGTGTTCTATTTAAATTTCATCCCACTGTAAGTGTGTATTTTTCCGACTAATTAAAATTGCGCCGTGTCTAAATTGGCGACGCGTTAAAATAACGGCGGGCACAGGCATGAATTTTCACAATTTCTTCCTCTCCGTTTTCGAAGAGAGGTGAATTTCATACGTGCGCGCGCGGGGCTATCTTAAGAGGAGAGCTCCGTAGACGAGAGAGTCGCGGCAATTTAATAACGTAATATTAAAGCGTCCAGCGTGCTTTTCGTCGCCGATGTGCACCACAGAATTTCAGTTATTCCCCGGACGACCGAACGGCCCGACACAGAACTCGCGCGCTATCTCGATGTCGCGTTCGCGCGTATTTTTTTCGACATATACGCGCGGCAGCGCACGACGACGAGAGACACGAAACGCGGCTGAGCGAGCGAACGAACGGATTCGCACACACGTACACGTGTAGAGCAACGCACGTGCGCAGTACATAGCCGCACGGCGGACAAGCGTATACATTTACATACGCGACACGCGGACTGAGAGACACGGGGTGACGAGGAAACGAGGGAGAAAGAGCGAAACAACGGCTCGACATGCCGCCAACTCCGCCAAACAACACGGTCCGTAGAATCAAACAGAGTGCGGACATACGTACCTACGCGCGTACGTAAACGCCGCGTACGTGCTCGCGCGCTCACGTGCGCACGTCCGCCGCGCGGTATAATTGCACCGCCGCGATTAATAATTAGACATGTGGCTGGGCGTCAACCCCGCGTGGGCGCGCGCGATGATTCGATTTATCGACTCGACCCGGCACGCTGCCGCCGCCGCCGCCGCCGCCGCCGCTGCCGGATATCGACTCCGTCGCCGATTCCCCAGATTCCTAAGTAAACTAATTATTGTCGTGCAAACTTTCGACGCGGTCCTGGGATCGCTCGCGAACGAGAGGGAGAGAGAGAGAGAGAGAGAGAGAGAGAGAGAGAGAGAGAGAGAGAGCTCGTCTGGCCTGCCTCCCACTCACCCCCGACTTCGACCGCGATTTTCGACGATTCGTCACGCCGGGGAAAATCGATGCGAAATATTTACGAAAGGCTAAATGAGTTTTTATTCGTTCGTCGGTCGCCTCCGATGCAAATGCGACGGTGGAGTAAATTGAAAGCGGCAAGGAACGGCAAATTGTATTTGCTTTGTCGCGCGCGCGGAATTTTCATAAATTTATTACTGCTTTTCATGTCGGTTCCGCGGGATTTTTCGCGGAAAACGACTATCCGCGACGTCAACCGCGATAACAAGTGCATGCGCCGCGAGGCCTTTCGGCATAAAAATATCTGGACGGAGTATTCCGCGAGATCGGTCGTGAAAGTACGGTCAGAGTAGCTCGGTATATACTCTTGCGTTGATAGTATCACTCAATCTCTGCGAAATCTACCCAACTCATCGACAACTGAGATTTTTCTCACTGTTTCCACCTAAAGAGACTGTTGTCACTCGAGATTCGAGACAAAGGATGAAGGTGGCAGATGCGCACGGATTCGTCTAGGCGCGGCGCGAATCCAGCTGCGCCCTGAAACCCTCACGGCACAGGTTAACCGATTTAGCCCTGAATAATTCGCTAATCTGGTTAGCCGCGCTAGATGAAAATTACAGATAGCTCCAGAGTTGCGCATTAGTCCGTCTGATTAGCGGCCTCGCGCGCACGTTCGTGCCCGCCAGCCCGCTCGGTGCGCCTTAACTCGATTTAACGAAACGGCGTAGTATCCAAACGCGCTGACGAGAGGACCACGATTCTAGGGATTAACTTCCTGGAGCGCGTCTCCGCGCGTTACACCCGGCGAATCCTGCAGAAGCACGATCGTGCGAATTTTGCCGTAAGAAAGAACTTTGGACATTGCAGACGCGCTCTCTCCCGAGATATTCCCGAGAATACCCAAAAGATTACTCTTCGATTCTAATGAGCAAATTATGCGACCGATCAAGTACGTGTATACAATTCATTATTTCGCATGTTTCATACGTGACAAGACTTGACTTGGCCAGACAAAACAAATGTTTTATTCGTGGCGTGTATTTGGGAGCAGAAATCGCAACGATTAAAAATCTTTAACGAGTATAAGTAGATAACCTTGTTTTTGGCTAAAGGCAAATAATCAATTATGCCGACTACGAATTAGCTAAAGATGTTTACTTGACACAATAACGACAACGATGACTAGTACTTTCGAGAGCCAGAATACGTGCGGCGATCCCGATATGCGTGACGGCGCACGAAAAATTCGTACCGTCGCACGAGATCCCGCGCGCCGTTTTCCGGGATTAACCTTGAGGGCTCGTTTCACCCCGAACTGCCTCTTCGTGCCCCAATTTTGCCGTGCGGAGAAGAGTAACTCGAGTGGGTTAGGTATACGTGTCGTACGCGGCACTGACTTCCGACGGATACGAAGTTCCCGACAAAGGTGTCGCGTTTCAATTTTGATAAACTCCCCGGTACGCGTCCCTGGAGGGCGTCGGGACGCTTTCGAAATTTCATGGAACGAGACTGGGTTCCTACTCCCGCTGTCTCCCGCGCGTCATCCTGCGTTGAGTAGCTTTTTGCGAGGTCGGACGGTCTTTCTCTCTACGGCGGAAAGTCGTTGTCCACCCTTCGGGCGAGAAAGCTGCCGACACGAGGAAAATGATAAGGAGCGTCGAGCTTACGGCGCAAAATCTCGTGAACGATATCTTGCTTTTGCAAAATCTTTGTCAGAAGCCCGCGAGCGTAGGAAGGGTAATAAGATGGGTTAATCTCTATTTAAATCTTGTGTTTCAAACTCTCTCCCATTCTCTCTCCTTTTCGAGAGGAAGCCGCTTGGTTAAGTCGCAAATGAGAGGGTAATTCAATTCTTCGTCTCTGCTTATTAGATTTATAATAATAATAACCCACAAATGTAACGTAAAGAAGCATATTCGTCCCTTTTTTCGAACACTCTGATGAAGAATTCTCCCAGATTTTCCATCTTTCGCTACAGCAGCGCACCTCCGCGCAGAAAATCCTCGTCACCCTTGGGAGATGGGGAAGGCAACCGACACCGGGAGTAAATGATAAAAGATGTCGAGTTCGCCAGGAAAAATTCCAGCTCCGCTTTCGTTAGATTCTCTCCCTCTCCTTTCTCTACCTTCCTTCCCGCTCTACTGCTCTGCCCTCTCTCTCGCAACCAAGAGTGTGGGATTTTTCCGGATTTCCCATCGACTTAACGGCGAGCACCTACGGCTTGAGGAATGTCTCGCGATGGTTGGCAGTTAGTTCCTTCATGAGTACAATACGCCGAGGCGCGCGCTCGAGCAAGTTTTTGTGACGTAGCCGAGCTCGAGGACGGAAAATCGTCGATGCCATTGTTACACCGTCGAGGCAATGGGGCGAGTCGAGCTGTTCCGCCCTCGCGCACCCTCACCGCGACACCGAGACACCTCACTCTCTCGACCTTCCGCCTTCGCGTTTTCCGCCTCGCCATTTATCCACGCCGCCTGTTATTTCTTCCTGCCGCTATCTGAACACGATTCACATCCGGACAATGCCCGGCGCGTTTCTTTGTCGGCGACGACGCGGCGGCGGTGGTCGACGCAGCGACGCGCTGTATCGTCACACTGCTGCTCGTCGGCATGACCACGAGCGGGGGAGGGTGCGGAAAAAGCACGGCCCGAGTTGGTGGCGTGTGCGAGCTGATCGATGGGGCGTGAAACCACCGATAAGGCGACCCTTGGTCGCCCCGCGTGTCGTACGGGCGATATCTCGATTAGCGACGCGCCAGTCGCTTGAATCGTTGGGAACATCGCGGTGTCCGCGCCAAGGCGGGGGGTAGGTAGAGACAACGAGAGACGAATCGGAGGTCGATCGAAAAGGACGAAGCCGTAGCTTCGGCAGAACGCGCGACGGCTTTTAGTCTCGTTTACCAATCCCGCGATTTCTTTTCAAAAGCAAAATTGGGTCAATGCAAAAGTTTATTTCGGTTATTAAACTCTATTCGAAGCAAATTGCTCACCAATTAAATAATTACCTTCACCAGCCATTTTCGCAATCATTCGCGAAATTTCGGTTAAATTCGCTCTTTTAAATCTTACAGTGCTTTATATCTCATTATTTGTAACTTCTCATTATACAACAATACCCAAGAAGATGTTTACCGAATATAGAACTGACATGTTCGTTGACATTTTCTCATTTAAAATTTCTGAGTCTTGATAATTCATTACTCGTCTAGGAATAAACTATTGATGTGTTTTTGAATACACGCGTCACATAAAGCTGTGACCTGACTGAGAATAGATTTTTCCTTTTCGTCTTCTCATTTGTTTAGGAAATTATTCACACATTAACCGCGTGTTAGCGTATCAGCTTCCCCGCAATAGTACCGAGAAGTAACTTTACCGCGCGGTATTATTCTATCTCATTTGCCAGCGGTCGAGTTTAGATTCGCATCGGGCCGAGTTAGAGAGAGGCGCGTTCCAGGTGTCGAGTTATTTATATGAAAATGTACATTTTCCGATGTAAAATACATATGTAGCGTCCCAATTTCTCATGGCATCGCGAGCACGTTACCAGGGCACGAGATCAATAATCATCGGCACATCGCGGCTTCACCGCTGCCTTCTTCCTCTCTCGCTCTAAGAAGCGGGTGAGGCATGCTCGTTTCACGTGACGCGATGCATCGCACGCCACGTTCTCGGCAACACCTCGCCGTTTGTAACCTTAACTCAGCGTCGTCCGTTACGAACGGAGATGAAGAAACAACCGCGAAGATAGAAATATATGCGCCACGTTGTTGGCGTTACAGGCGCGCGCGCGCGAGAGAGAGAGAGAAAGAGAAAGAGCAAGCTAACAAAGCACACACGCGATTCCGGATGTACGTTTTCGCCCGGAGCGTACGTACTCGCGACGAGGAACTACGTGCCGGAACTTCAGAATTTTATGTATGGCATTTCGTCGCCGAAGTATGCCGACTCGTCGTATCCACCGTGGAAGAATAGTTCCGTCGTCTCCTCGGGAACTTTCCCTCCACACCTACGGAGAACACCGCGCGACTCGCTGCCACCGTCGTCGTCGTCGTCGTCGTCGTCGTCGTCTCGTCCAGATCGCACCCACTTTTTCTTCCGTAAGAAACTCTCCGAGACCCTGAGCAAACTCCACTGAATATTTTCCTCGCCTTCGCGCCCGATCATCGCCCCGGCTTCTCTCCCCGACTCTTCCGCGCGCTAATGCCGCGGCACGATGGAAAAGTTCCACGCGGACTACTCGCGCGCCCGCACCACCTCATATTCTGAGCGCTCAGCCCTACGGCTAATATCGTGTCGATAGAAAAGTTTCCACCAAGTATGAAATCGCGCGAGAACGGCACGTGCCGCATAGATAGCCTGCGCGACCTGCCTGCCGAAGGCAGCGGGTTTCTCTGCTGTTAGAACGATTGCCTGTCAACGAGTCTCCTTCTTTTCTGGCTAGAATTAAAATTGGAACAGTCCAAAACAATCATTTCGATCGATTTTCCAGCTATATTTCGCATCCAGCTTTATTTCGTACCGTTAATATGATGCTCTGCTTATCGTTTCATCGTGCGAGCATTTTTGGTCGGACGCTAATTAGACCAGTCCGAATGCACGAATCGTGGACAAACGTGGCGAGATCTCGCACTTAACGATCGTAGATTCAACACGTCGTGACCCCGAAAAAAACGGGGCTGCGAGAGTCAGTCTTGCGCGGCAAGGTATAATACTACGGTGACGCCGGTGCATGCAAATTTTATTGTTTCCCCGACCGAAATTAGTTCGCGGCTATATGAACTCATATATTCCGAAAACTCGTTTTAAATTTTTGAGATTGTTCGTAAAAAATTCCATCCGCGGCTACTCATAAAAATGTACGGCGTTGCGTGGAAACGCGTTTTAATGACGTCGATGCTGTTTAACTTTTTACCGTATTAATACAGAGGAAATAAAAAAAAAGGAAATGGCGGAACGAGAGAAAAAGGAAAGAGAGAGAGAGAGAGAAAGAGAGAGGTCAACCACCGCGCCGGTAGGCCATCTTCTCTTCTACGACAGATTCCGGCAGATCTCGATTTCCGACGTACGCGCGCGCGTATAATCGACTTCGAGATTTGCCGTTGCCGCCGTCGCGACAGCGGTGGTGAGGTAGAACATCCACGGCCGAGCATTTTGTATGTACGAAAGCTTCCGCAACGGAGCTGGCGGTAGCGTAAAAAGATTAGCCGTGCACGCGAGTTTGTAATGCTCTCACGAAAATCCAATTACCTCGCGTCCCAGAATTGTACGAGCAGGTGCGGCGTAATTGTCGAACCGGTTGTACATTTGCTGCCTTTGCCCGGTAACTCGATTATTTATTCGCGCAGAACTTTATTTTACATCCGTCCCGTAACGTGTCTCACTTTTCCCGCTTTCTCTCTCTCTCTCTCTCTCTCCCTCTCCCTCCCTTTCTCTTTCTCTCTCTCTTTTCTCCTGGTTTCCGAGTGGCTGTAAAGTCGATCGGGGCAAGATTTCGTGGCGGAGAAAATATTGTTTCCAGACGCGCTTTAAAAAGAACTCCGACTTCCGCCCGACTCGATCGAAAAACGACAAAGGTACGCCAGAAGGGAACCGCTCTCTTTCTCTCTCCCTCCCTTTTCCGTGCGCGCGGGAGTCGCGATTTCCTCTCCCCCTCTGGCGAAATATCGGTCGACTAACGGAGTCTGCGACTGTACAGGATTGTATAAGGGCTCGCGAAAGAAACGGAAATTCAATTGTTCGTAGCGATTGCGGACGGGGAACGACACGACGACAACGACAACGACGACGACGACGACGACGACGACGACGACGACGACGATTCGCGTCCGAAAGAGGATCATGGAAAACTGATTTTTTCCCCGATCCCCTCCCGCTCTCGTTGTAGCCGTCTCTCCGTTTCTCTATTTTCGGCCAACGGGCGCGGAAATAGCGGTATTATTGGCTTATACGTCTCACAGCCAAGACAATACACTCGCATTCGTACACGACGACGTCTCTGTGTACCTATCGGAAGATGGCGATACCGATCCGATACCACTACGTGACTGAATCGCGTCTCCGCTCGAGATCGGAGTTATATCGTAATTCAGTTTCCCGCCGCGCGCGCGAGAGAGAGAAAGAGAGAAAGCGCCCCAAGTATTATTTCCGATATCTCGAGCCACAGGACGAGTCGAACGACGGACTCGCGTGATGGTATAAATAGAAACGACGCCGGACGTCGAGTCGAGTCGTGAGAGGACGGAAATCTTTCGCTCGTTGCTCTCCCGCGACTCCGTCGTATCCTACCCCAGGTCCAGCATTCCTGCTGTCGCTCGCGTATTCTCCCCTCGGTCTTCTCCCACCCGCAGCGGCTACCTCGGGAGAACTCTTAACGGCCGTCGGTCGAGAAGTAGATAGAGAAAGTTTCTCTCTCTCCCTCCCTCCTTCCCTCCATCCCCTCTCTCTCTCTCTCTCTCTCTCTCTCTCTCTCTCTCTCTCTCTGTGCCTTCTTAGGGATTCAGCCGCCGAAGGACCACCGATCGTGACGCGGTTCGTGAGGATGAGAATCCGAGGAGGTGGCCAGAGGAGGGGACATGATTTATCGCGGCTGCGAACTAAGATGTATCGCGGAAGTACAAGCCGAATCGGATAATCACGGCGAAGGGTGGTGTATAGCCGCACGGGGCGGCTTCACTGAGAATAAAAAAGAGACAGACAGATACACAGAGAGAAAAAGAGAGACTCGAAGACGAAACGATCGCCAAGTGACGGCCAAGATCGACGTGTCGCGGCGCGAAACGCCACATCTTCGTCCGCGATATTGAATGATGAATGAATTATTAAAATGGGACGATAGGTGACGCACAGAATGCGAAATGAAGTCCGATGAAATTTTCCTCTCGGCCGTCGATTTTCGGCGATTTAAATTATACAAAATACGGTGTAATTCAATTACCCCGCGGGCAGCGGCGCATTATAATGCAATCAAAGGGTGAAGAGTTCTGGGCATACCAATTTCGTCCGCGCCCATATATATCTTTAATCAATTATTCCGCGATATTACAGCTCATTATTAATTTGTGTTGTTTCAAACACCACCACCACCGCCGCCGCCGCCGCCGCCGCCGCCGCGGTGTTATTTGGAAATTTCGTCGATCTCGTTCAGAAACGTGAACGCGGAGAACGAAACTCGTGGAAATTAATTTCATTCGATCGGACGATTCATTCGCGATTTTACGATTCTCTCGACTAGTTGAGAAGACACACGTTTACAAATTTCAAATCGAACACTCGCTTTTAGCGACACTCGCTTCGTACACTCGCGGCTATTTTCGCAAAGCAATATCATCGACACTTTATCCTTTTCTACTTGCGGGTCGAACAAAGAGGAGACCGATAAGCATTTATCGTCGATTAACCTTAATCGACGATGGCGAGACGGATCATTACTCATCGTATCGAAGGAGGAGCCGAGAAACTATCGGGAGACATTCCTTAAGCCGAGGTGAGGGCGAGATTAAGCCGACGGGAAATCCAGAAAAATCCCCCGGTTGCCAAGTGTCGAAACCCTAACGAAACGAGGGTGAGGTATCCTCCCGGCAAAGCTCAGGCGCCCTTTATCATTTTCCACGTGCCGAGCAAGCTTTTCCTCACTGTGGGGGCTTAAATGTCTCGCCGTCGTACGATATCGACGAAGTAATGGAGCAAACGGCGGATATATACGCGCGGGGTTAATGTTTGCGTCATGTTGTGACTAAATAGGAAGAAAAAATCCGCGATTACGTGTCGGGGGATCGCACGATCGACACGTAGGGGATACGTCGTATCGACGTCTTTCTTTCTCTCTCTCTCTCTCTCTCGCTCGCTCTCTACTTGCGCGCATAGCCGTCAATATTTGTCGTGCGCCGTGTTATAATTTCGAGTTGCGTCGAGCGACACGTGGGAAAAAATATGTCACGAGGAGGGGGACAGGTTCATGACGACACTCGAAAGCGTCGCTCAAAACAGAAAGAGCGCCTATCAATCTCGCGACGCAACATCGATACGCATTTTCCGTTTAATCCCCTTGGTAATTTCCTTAAATAAACACGACGCGATGCGAAGCGTCGGCGTTGCGCGCGAATTATTTTCACGGGGCCGCACGCGATTAAAAATTGCATCTCTCTCGCGTCGGTATAATCCCGTGGCTCAACCGCGCCGCTGTAATGGAAAAATCATCCCCGATACGATATATAACCTGTGCCCATGCCTGTACGCGCGCGCGCACGCTCTCGCAAAATTCGCTCTCTCCTCTGTTCCTCTTCTCTGTCTGCCTCCCCTGTCCTACTCCATCTTGTAGTCGCGAAAGCGACGCGACGCGACGGTAGAAATATTTCATACGCGAGATTAACAAGACGTAATTGCTTTCCTGCTTACATACTGATGTACGATATTTGACCAACGATATACATCGTTGCGCGATAACGCGAAATTTTGCGTTTAAATAGATCCCATTGTTCGCTAGTCGCAGTTATGACTTTGCGAGCGCAGTCTCTCGACCGCAGTAGTTGGGTAACTCTAAATTGCAGAAAGAAATTTCGCCAGAGTGTTGGGAGAACAGAACATAAGAAGCGTCCCGACAAGAGCAAGCGAGCCGAGATAATTGTAGCTGCCATCAGGTACTTCCTCAGTCAGAACACGCCCTTGCCTCTTGACGCCCAACCTCGTTTCGCTCAGCATCGCCAACTGCAGCGATAACCATTATAATCAGGAGTTTTGCACTACGACGCGAGCGTCGTAGCGCCCAGCGTCTCCTTCTGCACACGCTCGGAGCATGTCGTAGCATAACAGAGTGCCGTTGGCGCGAAACTGTTACCGCCTCAGAAGCGGATATTATAAACGCGGCTACGAACAAACGAAACGAAAATAACAGATTCGCTCGCTAATGAAGAAACTAAAAGCTATCACATAATTAATCTAATAACTTAAATGACCGAAAGTACAACATATCTCGCAACATTTTCAACTAGATAAAATCTATGAATTAAAGAACGCACCGAGTATTTAAGCTGAAAGAGAAATATAAATGGAATTACGAACAAAACAGTTTAAAAATTTATTGCGCCATCGTCGTTTGATGGAATTTGACAGCGCTTGAAAATCAGGTTGCGAGACCATGTGAGCGCGTGTGTTTGCGTATATGTGTGTGTTTTTTGCACCATGACAGGCTGCGTTAAAAAGAGACAAGCTGAATCTGAGTCAACCGCCGTTATCTGGCTGTTTTTATCACGGATACTGTCGCGCGCGTCCCGCTGTATGACATATGGTGCAATGCAGTTGCACGTAGAACGATGCATGGCTACCTTTTTCCTCTATTCTCGACGGCTGCCTTCGATATCTTTCTTGGCTGCAGCATTCTGCGTTATCAGTCGCCGTGATAACCTCCCTTATCAAAACAGTTTCACCCTCTGATATACTGCTACGACTCGTAGAATTAATCGTAACAAGAAGACGTTTGGAAATGTCTCTCATTATTTGGACATGTTGTAAGCCAAATAAGACACCCAACTTTTTATACGTATCTTCTTTCTACATTATATTAAATTGTGTTTTTTTATGTTGCATTAAAACGCGTTAAAAGTTGTAATATGTTAGATTGTATTAAGCCAGTATACAGTCTGACGCAACATAAAAAAAAACACAATTTAATATAATGTAGAAAGAAGATACGTATAAAAAGTTGGGTATCTTATTTGGTTTAAAACATGTCCAAATGATAAGAGACATTTTCAAACGTCTTCTTGTTGGGATTAATTCTACGAGTTACGTCGTAGCGGTATATCAGAGGGTGAAACTGTTCCGATAAGAGAGGTTATCACGGCGACTTATATATACATATATATATATATATACTTATATATACATATATATAGACAGATGTTTTATAGTTTTCAATATACGTAATAATTCTACACTAATTCTAATTTTTCAAACAGACATGATAATCGAAAACATGTTAAAAATAACATCTGAGAAATTGAAGTGTTAGTTATAAGAAGATTTTATGATATCAAGTATCATAAGACTTTATTTGGACAAGGGAATAGAAGTTTCAGAATTTTCTCTCTTCGGCTTTTAAAAGAGTTTCGAATATTTTTCTTCTAAAATAATCTTTGGAATAAGTTTGAGCAGCTTAAGAGCTACTTCTCCGAATCACACACATTCAAACAAATAACTTCTCGAGATTATTTTTTTTTTATTCTAACATTTCTATTTCTTTAATGTGAAAGCGTGCGTGCTGTTATTGTCGCTATTACGGTTAATCGACAAGAGAAGCTTCAGTGTTAACCAAAAGTGACAAAATTACGGTGGATTGTCGGAAAGGGAAGAAACGATTAAGGATAAGTAGTTCTTCAACTGGCGAAATGGTGGAAATAAAATAATATACAGTCAACTTGTCACGACTCCTCTTAGAACGTTGGCACGTACCTCGTCTGCGAGTTTGCGACCTCGTAAAGTCGGAGTGATCATTTGCAAGAGGCGATTCCTGTTCTCCTTGACGTTTCTCGTTTTCCTCTTAGTCGTACGCGCGACGGAGGAACCCGTCTTCAAACGTCCCTGATTTGCGATCGGCGTGAAAGTTTTTATGGAACTTTAATAGACGCTTAACATTACCATCCAAATGAACAAAAACCGAAATACAGACGAACACGTTCGTCTCACATTCTCCAGTTCTTACAAGTAGCCGTGCTCTCACTGTTCTAACGAAATGAAAAGTAACGACGCGCGCTCACTCTGGCGACTGTTGTCGTCACTAAAATGTCCAGGGGAATTTCGATCTCGTAAAAAAAATTCGAGATTTAGAGGCCGTGACGCGTGACACGCGTATTCGGTGCGTGCCTCGGAAAGATCATATCGTGCTAACAACGAATCGCGTATTCATCGAACGCGCCGGTCACTAAATCGCGCAATTAATTGAAAACTATCGCGCGGCGCGTGCCCGGTACTTTCAACGAGTTGCCGGGCAGCGGCATAACGATTTCACTCTAGAATTAACGCGGAAACACGCGTCGTTTACCCCGCGCCGCGCATTAACTCGACGTCCTGCAAAAAAAAAGGTAAAAAAGAATAAAATAAATAAAAAAAGGGCACGTTTGCTCCCACCTCCAATTAAGTACGGCCAGATTTATCTTGACTAACGGCAGAGACTGCGCGCGCGGTTTTGCGGAGAACGTATCTCGTACGGTTTCATACGAGACGGGAATCTATGCCGACCACGTGCACGCGTTATTCACAATTAGGAGGCCATGAGCCTTCGCGCCGGTGCGCTCGAATGCGCGAAAGCTCACAGTGTTCTTTTTACACCAAGTCTCATTAAAACGTTATTTCCAAGAGAGACTACCGCGCGCGCGCCTGATAAATATCTTACCACGTTACGCAGTCCCGTTTCAAATTGAATAGTACAAGTGAAAGGAGAAACAAAGCCAATAGAAGTAAATTGAGTGCCGCTGCATAGAAGATTGTGTTTTGTTCGTCTGTAAATCATTTGTCAAGTGTGCATTTAACGGTTAAGAAAGCAGCTCAATTCTCTCTCGCCGCATCTTGGACAACTCGCTCTGAGAGGACAAAGTCAAGATGAAATAATCGATTCGACACACTCGGAGGAGGTATAAGTATAGCACGAGAACGAGACGCGAAGTCGTTGCAGAGCGTACTGTCCAAAGCGACGGGAGCTCGACGAATTCGTCTGATACGAAAACGCGGCCGTAAAAGTGCTCTCAACTTCTCGCGAAGGCGAGGGCGTTTCACGGCGCTTATTGCCGCGATAATTATTTGTTTCGCGAATCAAATAAAAATTCAAATGAGTTTCGCAGAAACTTCGCGGCCCTTCTCGTTACGCGAGTAGGCGGAAGAGGCAAGAGGGAGAGCTTGAATCGTAGAGGCTTAAAACCGACCGAAGGGAGTACAGAGACGAGAGCTAAAACTTTGATCTTACGTTATTACGTTCCGTAGGTAGGGAAGCTTTTCCGTAAGCTAATATTGCGTCGAAGATCGACAACAAAGCCCGTACGGAGATTCGCACGGAGAGAACAATCGCCGTCTCTCTCCCTCTCGCGTTCATCCCCCTCACCCCTTTCGCCCGTATTTCGCACGGAACAAATCGCGTGCGCGCGCGCGCGCGCGCGCGAGATTTCGCAGAGGCGTTGAACGCGCGAGCGAAAGTTTTATGTATCTGCTCGCACGGAAGTTCGGCCTTAACTTGAGTTGAAGCGTTATAGCTGCGCGGGAAATATTCGAAACATCAAATCGTATTTTGGAAAGAATGGGAACGCGAGAGTCTTCGACTTGGTCGCGGCTGCTTTCGCCGCGAATATTGCATTCTCTCTGTCGTCGCCGACAGACGGAATGCTCAATTCGCCGACAACGGACGTTGCGAACGAAGATGGATGCGTAAAAACTCTGCGAGCGTATGTAAATCGCGCAAACCGAGTTTCCCGCTCTCGCTGTTCTTAGTCGTTCTTAAACGCGCATTGATTTCACCGCTATCTCCGCGGGCTGCAGCGGCGCCAAGGCAAGAGCGAACGTAAAGAATTACCATGAGTAAAATTTCACGCCGCTTTGAATTAAATTGCCATACATTCGACGAGTTTCCCCAGCTCTCCCCGTCCGACGTAACTTCGCACCGCGATAAAAGAGGAGAAGCTAGTGTACCTTTCACGCGCAAAGTAATCGATTCGTTTGATACGAAAGCGTACGAAAAATGACGATAATTCACGCGCAAAATGGATACCGCCTAAAAGCGTTATATGCTCGCTTTAGGCGATGCAGAATCTACAGCTAGCTTCGCGCGAGTGTGTAAGCCGCGAGCGAATTTAGCGCGACAAAGTCGCGGAACGCGCGGGCCGGAGAAGGGTTGAGAGTCGGGAAAGGGGCTTGCAATCTTCTCATGGCGAACAAAGCGTCTTGGAAAATCCGCGGTAATGGAGCGACGCGAGGGTACACCAGCGATACGTAATCCGGGTGTTTACTTAATTAAAAGTAATCCATTACTGGCGTATCGCCTGGCGCGAGCTTCGTCCGCCTCCAAAGAAAACGCGCGTCTGCGTGTCCGTGCATTCCGCTCGGCGACGTGTCGTCGAGTCCCCGACGAAATTACGCGGCGAATAATAATTGCGCTCGGCGACAGGCGAGCGCGGAATTAAACGCGCGATTTTGCCGTATCTTCGACGTGTACGGGCGTGCGTGAACTAGTCTGCAATAATGAGAGACCGCACTTTTGACTCTCCCCCGTATCCGCTGTAAACTACAGTTTACACTCGGTTCATGATTTATTTCCCTCACGAAAAGAGCGTTGCGGGCCCTCGTTACCCTCTGGGAGGAACAGTTTGCGGATATTAGTTGCGCTTCCTCTCTCGCGCGCATATGCCTCTGAAATCCACTTGGGAGCGTGAGTAAAATAATCTTACGTGTATGTACGCGCGCACGCGTACACCTCCCGATAACTTAAAGTTGTATAATCTTCTTTCGACTTGGCTGTATTTATAAAGTGAAGAAACGAGAAGCGCGAAAGGAAAGCGGCTTCTACAACTTGGATGAGTAGAATGTCTATAACGGCTCGTGATTTTCATTATTCGTAAATTAGCCGCGGAACGAGGACGGTTTTTGGGTCAACGACCCATGAAAGATGCAAAATTGTTAGTCCAGGTCGGAATTGTTAGTCCAGGCATAAATCATATGAAACAATGAAGTAGATAATAGTTTGACTGCTAATAATTGGAATCTCAATTTCTCGAACATTAGTGACAGATCTGGGAGTCGTAGAGCCTGAATTATTTCTCAGGCTGATAAATGAGTTAGCCGCGGAGTACCACTCGGAATCCTCCCCGATGTCCCGCTTACGTATTCCAGGGACCGCTCTCGCACGGACAAGTTTAGATATCCGGGATGGTGCGTTACCGGAGAACATAATGCTTCCTTAAGTAACTCTATCTGCTCGGTGCGTAAAAGGTCGTCTCCTCAGAGAGGAGACGGGAAATGGTACCTCGAAGGCACTCGATGTGAATATAGGAAGAGAAAGAGGGGACTCGCGTTACCTCGTTACCTCATAGCAGCTCGAGCTACGACCCGCCGGTGAATACACAAGAGGTCAAGGAGAAATGAAAACGGTAAAATTTAATCGCAAGCGAAACAAAGATTCGGGGCGTAATGAAGCTGTTGTCGAGGAGCTGTTATAGCGTCGCTATTCGGCAGTGATTTCGTCGAACAATGAGAATGCCGTGAGTGTCGTACGTAACCTTGTGTCTCACGATGAAGTGAGATGAACGAAAATGTCGGCCGAATTATGGGCTCTCTCGAATTCTTGCAATTCCGAGATGGTTATCCGCCCGTAATCTGCGCGAGTGGCGATTTCGGTTGATATTTTCTATCGTCGGAGTGAGAGAGAGAGAGAGAGAGAGAGAGAGAGAGAGAGAGAGAGAGAGAGAGAGAGAGAGAGAGAGAGAGAGAGAGAGAGAGAGAGAGAGAGAGAGAGAGAGAGAGAGAGAGAGAGAGAGAGAGAGAGAGAGAGAGAGAGAGAGAGAGAGAGAGAGAGAGAGAGAGAGAGAGAGAGAGAGAGAGAGAGAGAGAGAGAGAGAGAGAGAGAGAGAGAGAGAGAGAGAGAGAGAGAGAGAGAGAGAGAGAGAGAGAGAGAGAGACAGGAATATCTCAAGAATGAAGAGAGGGCGAGAAGGAAAGAGAAACAGAAAGGGAAGTCTCGGCGCACCCATCCCCGATGGAATGTAGGATAAAGTGTAGGAGAGGGCCAGAAACGCTCGGTAACGGTAATTATTTTCCCTTCTCGGCCGTAACTGCTCAACCCACAAGCTAACGGCGACGGAGGACTGTGCTTTTCACGGATTAATTAAATCGTTCGCGAAACGTTCACCGAACAAATACTTCTCGGGTCGAAATGAGGAAAGGTAAGAGAGGAAGGCATGGTGGAAGAGGAAGAAGAGGCGAGCTCTTGAAACTGGCGTCATCCTTGTCTATCACATCGAAGAAGGAGAAGTGAGAGATAGTGAATTCGCGATAATAAGAGCACTAAGACGAACTATTAGGCAGGTTTTGTACGCGAACAATGCGAAATCTAAAACCCCCTCTTCCTCTACTTCTTTCTCTTCCTTTCGCTATCTCTTCCTTTCATTTTCTCGTCCTCCCTCTCTTTCTTTCTCCCGATTTATCCCTCTCTCTCTCTCTCTCTCTCTCGTCACTTTATCTATTTCACACATTCTGCGTTACGTATCGGCACAAAATCGACGAAATCGTGAATTTTTCCGCAACTTTTCTCATGTTGCACGTATTTTGCCGCAGTCACCGCGTTGTCGATATCCGTGCTCGTTGTTCCTCGCATGTCTCAAAATGCGCGCGCGAACGAGGTACATTATCAAGCTAAAGGTTCGCCAAGTTTATTGCGAAACTTGTACTTAACCGCAGATCCCGCGATAGGCCACGACTTCGCCCTTGCATACTGCCCTTCGTTTCGACACTTACGAGCGCGATAGCAGCATACGCAAAAAAAATTCTCCCTCAGCTTCCCGGGCGTGCAGCTTTTCTCACGCGTGACGAAGAGATGAACAAGTGTCATCTACGGCCGCCGAAATCTCAAGGACAAACATAACCCTGAGCAAAGTGAGTGTGTGTACTCTGCCCGTTGTAGCGGCGGTCCGAGACAGCTCGATGTAATTAAGCCGCAAAGCTGTTAGCCGGATGTTTTCCCATATCAAATATTTTTTTACCGACGGCCGCATTAGCTAATTGGGGAAGGGTGATCGCTGCTCGATCGTCCCGGAAGTAGTCCGCCGGCTCACCGACACGTCGACGGGCTACCGAAATCGGGCGAAACGTTTCAGGACATATCACGGACCAAATTACGTTAACGACCGCGAAACACCCAACTCGCAGTAGCCCGACGACGACCCGCCGGCGGGGTAATCGAGAATCCTCTGGATAACGATCACAATGAGGTAACCTTCCAACCCATGGTAAGGCCAACGTATGTGCGCGCTCGCGCGCGGACGAACAGCAGGCCACGTACGGGAAATGACTATGCGCGTCCTGAGAAATCGCTAATGGAGATTGTACGGCTATCCAGTAACTTGGCCGAAATCCCTCGGGATGTAACTGCCTTCAAGATTCCCCGCTGGGGACGGCGCGGATAGCACCTGCGGCCGGATAATTGGAAAGCGCCCGTATAAGCGTGGTGAAAATTCTCTTGCGCGATATAAAACTGTCGCGTATTTGCACACGCGTCAAATTTCCGATTCAACGCGACGAGAGATCCACATTCTCTCTCCCTGAAGCCTAGAAATTTTCACCGAAATATATGTATATATGTATGTGTCGAAAGAGATTAAAGCACGCCTAGTCGGGTATTTGGTAAGCCCGCTTAAAAACGTTACGAACGTATACGTATTCGATACGTTAAAATAAATTCCAACACAGAGAACAATACATTGTTCTCCGTGCGCGAGAGAATGTATTATTAAAATATATTTTCATATTTACTGCTTTTTGCATCGAACCCGCGCAGATATTTCCGTAACATTTTTACGTGAGCTTTCCAATTATCCGGCCGCATACTCCCAGCTGAAATGTATTTTAATACTAATTAAATAATTGTATAAAAAAGGGACTAGGTGGCGCAGATTACGCAAATGGCGCGCGAGTGCGTAAAAAGGTATTTGGCCACATGTGATGCGAGGGCTGCAAATGCGTCTAGCTGGCAAAAGGCGCATGCTTAAAGACCAGCGAGTAGATGAGTGTGTAATGGCCGGGACGAGTTTCCGGCTTTTTGCTGGCGCGCATTTCGGAGGCGGCGATGTATCCGCAAATAAAACCGCTCTCGCGCCGACGATGCTTTAACACGCGCATCGAATGCATCGCGAATGCGCTTCCAAAGCCCGGGAGGTATCCCGTGCATTTACATCCCTTACGTGGCAACATCTTCCCCACACTGCAACCCGCAGACACGCCCTCGAGAGCACCGCCACCGCCGCCGATGGCGTCGTGCGCGCGAGCGTTGTATCGAGGGGTGAAGACTATACCACCCCCTTCCCGCACCATAAACGTCGACGGCGCGTCCTGGCGGGATATACCAAACTCTTCAAGTGGGATCTCTTAGATGGAACCTTGCCTAATGCACTTCCTGCATCATCGCGCTCCACCGCGAGTTACAAGATTCAAAACCCGGAGGAGCTCATACTCTACGAGGGGCAATAAGGTCGAGTACCTTTGACGGGATGTCTGTTCAGACAACACGTTTACGCGTACGAGACCTTAAAACCCGCGGCATTGCCAGACCGTACATAAAGATCCGAGAAAACGCGCCTCTCCCTTCACGAGTGCCTTCGTGATATCCCGGACTTTAATTTTCTCGTCTGTATAATCGAAAGATACGTATCTCCCCCCCCCCCCCC
>NW_022639480.1:1716294-1718374 GCF_010583005.1 Odontomachus brunneus
CCCTTTCCTTTATACAATTTTTCTATCGCGCCAAAAACGTGCTGTTTTTCCCAAATTTTGTTGCAACTTGCAAGCGTTAAGCGCTGAATAAACTATTAGCAGTGTACTTTTTAAGGACGACGGAAGTGATCCCGTAGATGCGAGTGAAATTCAACACACAGGACGTGCGCGGAATTGATGAGATAGAACCTACGTGAGCCCCTTAACAGAGCCCAGCAACAACGATAACACGCGCACCCTCTCCGCGTCGGCGTTCTTCGAGAAAGCCTCTGATGTTCTATTCTCGCTTCAATAGCGGGACTATTCGCCCTCTGGCAGAGTTCCGCCTTATAAGGGTGGACAGGAGATTTTAGGTCGGCTTCCCGCCAGAGTTTCGGTTTCCCTAATATCGACTGCACCGCCCTCCCCGGCTATGCCATCGGCCAGCCTCGAATACGTATCACCCCCTCTTCCGTCTCGACTGCAGCCAAGTTACCTTTTATATTTGCTCACCGATCTCTCTCTCTCTCTCTCTCTCTCTCTCCTTTTTTGCCTTTTTCCGAAAGAGAGAGTGAAAGAGGGAAGAGAGGAAGTTTGGCCACTCGCGCGCGCGCGTACTCTCTTTTTATACTCGCACACCGTTCTCCTTTTACCCCATGGGACGCGGAGCCTCTTCTCGATCGATCGACGTCCCTCTTCTCGCGATACGAAAACACGGGCAAATAATATCGTAAACGGCCAATACTCGAGTCCTCTCTCGCAAGGGATCTTTGAGGCAAATTTGAGCGTGGCTGCTGACGTGGAATCCGAAACCGTTTCGCCCTAGTGTACGAAAATCTACACGGTTTCTTGCCGACGCTTCTTCACTCATCCCCCTCATCCCCGCCTCGACTCGCTGCGGAGCCCTCGAGGGGCTGATGGATGGATAAAATGCCAGGCGCTTCTTTGAATGGAATCTTGATGCGAGACTCGCGCTGCGTCAAAAAGATTCGTTCGGAGTAATGGCGCGTGTCTTAAGATTCAACCTGCGCCTCGCGGAGGTATCTCACGAACGAGCGTAGCGATATTTTTCGCGAATAACGCGTGCGTTTTTCCAAGATTTTCTCATCGATCCGAGAAGAGCGCGTTGAACGGATTGCGGTAATATTGCGAATGAACAACGATTCGATGAAAACGCAAACACGCTCTCCCAAGTAATTCGCATGTTACGTGCGCGCGACCTCGCACGAGACTCTCCCGTCGTGCAGTCGCCTATGTTTTAATGGACTTTACGTATTAATATATTACCGTGATATACCGCAGCAACTATATATACACACTCCACAACGTCTCGGCGAGGTACGATAAGCTGCGAGGTCTCGCGCGTTGTTATTGTTATCTGGTACGAATCAAGATCCGCGGCGGGATCATCGGCGCTATCTCGGGTCCGGGATAATATCCCGCGGGTGCGGCGGAATGTAGCCCTTCCGGGAAGAGTCGAGGGTCGGGGCGAGAGTACGGGACAATAACAGTGATTAACGATCGGCGCGGTACTCGGCGGATGGCCACGCCGGTGTGCCGGTCGGAGGGACTGTCCCGGTTGCTGTCGATGACTCCGACCGACTCTCGGTCTGGCGTGGCTCAATGCGCGACATTGCGGACGCGTCTTGGTGCGCAGCAGCCCGGGTTCGTCTAACCGCGCGCGCGTTACGACGACCCGCTGCCCTAAACCGGCGCATACGCGCGCATGTCCCCGTACGTTGAAGCCCTTTGTGCGCGCAAACACACGGACTCTTGCGCACGTACGCGCTTACGTCGCGGTGTACGTGCGTATGCATGCCCGTGGCGTGTACGTAGCGTGTACGTGTTAGCCGTACGTGTCGAACGTGTCGCAGTGGTGGTCGGGCTCGTGCGCGAGAGCGCACCGCAGCAACGGCTGGCTAGGTGGTTCGGGGTCTTGGATCGATCGGTCATTCGTATGGTAATGTAAGCAACTGCCGGACCGAACTGCTTGCCAGAGCCGAAGACCCTGTCGGCCAACCAGTGTCGGTGCGATGTCGAGGAGGAAAGGGAGGAGGCATTTCTAGATCCCACGCTCTCGTTCATCGAGAGGAAGAGCGAC
>NW_022639480.1:1718532-1732128 GCF_010583005.1 Odontomachus brunneus
GGGGGGGGGGGGGGGGGGGGGGGGTGGCGTGCGTCACCGCGCTTCGACAATATCTACGCCTCGTCCACTGCCGTTGACAGGGGAACGCCGACGTGGAGTCAGGAAACCGAACGATATGATCTATAGCGTCGGCTCAGCGTTAGCGATGATTTAAGCGCATAATGGATAAATCGGATGAGGCGGGTGCGCCTCCGCTCGTGGGCACGTGTTGTACCCGAAGCCGAAACAGACGGCTATCAGTTAATCAGCGGCTTCCTGTTACGGCTTACGATGATTTGATGGATGGCCGCTGCCGAGATACGCGAGAGAGTTCGCGACCTTGATTCGCTCACCAGAAACGTTGATAGCGTATAATCAGGATCGGGAACGCGTTCGGGAGGAGATCCAGGGAGAATTCACACACGGGCAAGGAATCAGAGGAGATCTCTCATCTCCAGGACCGAGAGATCGATCGGGAGATCTTTATCGGAGAAATCCCATCGCAATTGAAGAGGCTGTAGAAACGTGTAGAGATGCTAACGCCGCGAAAGTAATTACATGACCGGATCAGCGCGACGAGCCGATGGAATTTCGACGTTATCAAACTTGCCTATAACGACCTGATATCAGGACGTTGCGTGTATCGTAACGCGCGCGCGCGCGCGAGCGAGCGGGACTCGTTTACGAGAGAAGCCGAGGAATCAAAGTTGCCGGAACAGCCGGAGCGTGTGCGTTATGACGTGGCGGCCGGTAAGACACCCGCCCGGATGGTGGCACATTGGCTAGTTTGGCCGGGTAATATCTTCGGCTTCGGAGCTTCGAAGTGGTCGCGGAAGGGGACCATTGGATGCCAGGCAGTCGTGAGAACCGACGGAACGAAGTTATCGCGGCAAAGTGCACGGTAACTGCGTTACTGTTCACAAAGCGTCCCGCGTATATTCCATCCTACTCTCCGCTTTCGGGGACAACCCACTTACTGGGATACCGTAAGGACGATAGCCGCCAACGGAATTGTTCTCGCGACTACCGGAGAGTGTGGGCCGCCGGTTGGCGATTGATTGGATACTCTCGACAATAGTGCTGGTGAACGCCTTCTTCTTTCTCCGGCTCCGCGCACGGAAAACATTTGCGCACACACACACATACACACGCGTGCGCGCGTACATGTACACACACGCACTCGCTACAGATGACGGTTCCAGTAACGGAGCACGGTACAAAGAGGGGGGGAAGCCTATTTGTCCGCGTCGGGACGCCTCGTCGCGCGTTACCTTACCTCCGGTAGAAATGAAACGCAAATAGAAGGTAAGATGACGTTCTTTTGGTGAGAACGGACGAGATAAGAATCTCGATTCGTCGCAGCGGCCGCGACGGATTTCCAAATGTTTGAAATTCATTAAGACGTTTATGATTCCGGAAGTGCGCGCGGGCCTCGGCGATGTTTCTCGGCGTTAACGATGTCGCTTGGACGACGAGGGATTACGAATCTCTCGCGCGTTCTCTCTCTCTCTCTCTCTCTCTCTCCCGCCCCCCTCTCTCTAACTCTACTCCACTCTACTCTCCCCGTCCCTCGTCGGGTGTAATGAATCGCCGTTATTTTCGGCGAGATACGCGCTAGTTACGCCCGACGACGAATGGGTCCAGATTACGAAATTTCGTAATTAAACGTGGCGCGAGGATAGGTGGATGAAGTCCCGAGAAAACGGACGTTATTTCCGCGCTAAGTACCCAAAACTTTGTCACTTAAGAACTTTCGACCGTTATCGAGATCAGTTGCGGTTACTGGTTCGCACATACCTCCGGTGAGAGCTGTCACTCTTAATTACCGCTTGAAAAATTTATGCGATGACGGACGCGCGCGCTAAAGTCATAAAACGGTCACACCGATAATATCTGCGGCGATTTTCTATACTTTTCGCTCTAATGTCCTCGATTAACAACTATTTTTATCGGCGGAAATATTTAATTTTCGCTCATCGATCAATAACGAATAACTTATTATGAACAGTTGTTTGTATTCTTGGAACTATAATTTTAGGTTAAGGAGGATGTTATCAATTGAAATCAGTTAATCGATTTTATCAGTGGAACAGTTCGCGGTATGAGATAAA
Source organism: Odontomachus brunneus (assembly GCF_010583005.1). Lineage (NCBI taxonomy): Eukaryota > Metazoa > Arthropoda > Insecta > Hymenoptera > Formicidae > Odontomachus > Odontomachus brunneus. The sequence continues at coordinate 1,720,623 of NW_022639480.1, forward strand.
TAAAAATTTTTATACAAAAATATCTCTGTCATTATTTATAAACGTATACACCCATTTATACGTGTCGGTAATAATACTTTATCAAGGCAATTTGTACTGATCAAATTTTTCTTATTTTGTCAAGATACTTTGTGTTGCCATATCGGATTATTCCTAAAGAAAAACAGTGTTACGCCTAATGACTCGAATCCTAAAAACCGCCGTAAAGAAATAGCCGAGAGAAAGAGAGAGAGAGAGTGTGTGTGTGTGTGTGTGTGTGTGTGTGTGTGTGTGTGTGTGTGTGAGTGAAGCGACGCAGAGAAACGTTGATTTTAACGGGACGAGCCTGGGATTCCTATTCCGCTGGATATTATCACCTCCGAGACCATCGCGCGCCGGATGTGCTCCGTGCCTTTGCGGCGAGTCGTTGAAGCGTGCGCGTCATTCCTCACCGAAGCGGAGAGTCGGTGACGTCGACAGACTTGCACGAGCAATCTCTAGCAATCTCGGTACGAAATCTGATTACGCGCCACTTCGCCCGCTTGTAAACTGGATACGTAAAATTAATTATCAGGAGGCGGCAGGCGGTGTAGGGAGGGTGACAAGAGGGGGGACACAGGGACGACGACGATGACGACGGCAACGAAGATGGTGGTGAAACCGAGATAGTGTGAGGAGTGGGCGCACACCCCCGCACGATGAGAACCATTCCCGGGAACGAGGGGGAGCGTGAAGCACCGAGGGGGTGGAAATTATACCGAATAGGGGTGCTGGATGGTTGGTTGGTTGCTTGTAATATCTTACTACGTCGGCGCGTCAGGCGCGCGCGGCAAGTCTCCCGGATCCCGGCGACGCTTTTAGACTAATGACGCAAACACGTAAGGCAGAACGCGGCCCGTAAAATTACCGATTCGCAGCGGAGCAAGCAGCCGCCGCGTCTCTGTTCCCTCGGCGAGTCGACGCGAGGCTCGATTTAACGGTTCGACGTTTTCTCACTCGCGAGTTAAATCGTGCGGCTCGAATGCCGCATCGTAGGTCTGTCGTCTCTCTCGGTATCTCCACGGTTCGTTACAGCGACGCGAAACGCTCGTGTCCGAAACACATTCCGAGCGTTACGTTTTTCGGCTGCTCGCAGGGAGAAGATGGCATTATCGCGCCATTCTAGCGTTCCTCTCTCAAGCTTAACTTCTCGTTCGTAAAGAACAACTTTTCCGTTGCTCGAGCGCGTTGCAACAGCGCAATTGTCGATAATCCGTGTGTAAACCCAGTTTCAATCGGACGCGCAGCGGACTCGATGCGAATCGTGCTTTCCATTAAAAGAAGATATTTACTGGAATCACCACCGTGATGATGTTCCAGTGGAAACGCATACAGCGCATCGTGACGAGCTTATGTTTGCCGCGTAAATGAACATATCGAATTCAATTTAGAGTAAGCCATTTTATTAAGCGCCATTCGCCACCGCTATAACCAGTTGTATTATTCCACGCTATAGTTTCACTTATTGCAAGACACAGTTTTAATCGATAACGATTTTTCCAACCCTACCCAAATGCCTAACATCATTACAGGAAACAAATAGCGATGTAGAGTCTTAGAAAGAAAGAGAGCTTTTCTCTCGCGATCCACATTTTTATTTCTAACTAATAAAAATGTAAATTATGACACGCGCTATTTCCATTCGTCCGATTTAAATGCTTGAGATAATAGCTATTGATGATGTGGCAATAATTTTTAAACAGATATTTATTATTAGTACTATTACTTTGAATTTATATTCGTTATATTCGTTATTCACATCGCTTTCGTCTGGAGCGCACATGGTTAATAACAGTGACGAGTTTCTAACTTATCAGGCGAATTACTTTTCGTTCACCCTCCATGTTAATCCGCTAACATTTCCCTATAGTCGCACTTAAAAAATTCGACCTTAAAACACGACGTTATCTGTTACGGCGAATAGTAAACACGGATGGTCGCAAACTAGAGCCGATATAATACCGCGACCTCGGTGTCCTCGGTGTTCCCTCTCCCCTCCTCTCCCCTCCTCTCCCCTGCTCCGCTGCAGCCCGCGCAATCTAAAATTCGTTCGTGGCACAATTTCAACATCGAACCGCGATCGATATTAAAGTCCATTAAACTGGTAACCCGCGCGCTAACGTTTCCCAGCCGCCGCCGCCGCCACCGTCTGACCCGCGCGGACCGTTTCCACTGCGCCGCCGCTCGGCCGAGGGTATTAAGTAGTAATCTCCAGGCGCGATCGGCCCGCATGAGAACGCGCGCGCGCGCGCGGCGAAAACAAGTAGATAAAGCACGCTGCGGACGGACTGGCGCGCGCTACGCTCTCCGCACCGCGACAAAGACCCGAGTCTTGCAGGGAGGACCGGGCCTCTGACAGTTCTTTCGCGATCTCACGCATCAATAATCAATTAGTTGCGAAAACAAAACATCTGAAACAATTTCGAAACTCATCGTTTTGGGAAAACGTCGCGTCAATGTCCGCCGGAGCGGTTTCAGAAGAATAAGAGAGAACTGACGGAGAATGGAATATAGAGAGAGGGGGAAGAATAAAAAAAGAAAAATTCTCTCGATAATTTTGCCCGCCCCGATAGATTTTTACGAGGTCGTGGGTTATAACTCACCTCGTTTGCGAGCGACTCTGAATCCATTATAGTCGGTGGCCGTAATAAATTTGGAAATTCTGTTAAATTCGCCACGTGTGCGCTCGCGTTTTCCAATTTCGACGTCTGACCGCGGAGTGTGGAGCAACAACGGACTGTTTTACGAAACTGTCGGCCGCGGAAGGTAGCGGCATTAAGTGGTAATCTCCAGGTATAAGCGAGCCGAGCCCCTGGCCGCGGAGCCGGAAGGGGTTGCAAAAAGCGAATTAAAAGAGCACGGCACCCGCGCGACCGCCGCCGTCGCCACCGGTTCCGCCAATCGCTTTAAAAGGATCGGCTATTTCGCACGGGCCGCGACGTAACGACCGTAACGCTCGCTAAAGCGATACCGATTCGCTTTTACCTACCGGCTGGACATCCGGCCGGACTCGCTCAGACGATCGCGATGAATAATTGGGAACTTTTCCGTCGAGCCGTTGGTCGGCTCTTATTAATCGGCTTTTCGATATAAAGAGGGACGCGGAAGAGTGCTCCCGAAAATAGGAGAGAGCGGGAAAGTAGAGTGGAGCGAGAAAGAGGGCGGCGGAGAGACAAGGAGAAAAGGAAAGAAGAAAAAAGGAGGAAATCCAATTACAGCGCCGGTATAATTATAAATTCCCAACTCGTACCGCGGAATTATTCGTTCGAGGGACACGCGGCAGTCGGGAGGGAGGTGCGCGGGACAAAAAAAGGAAGAAAACGGCAGTTTCGTTGAAAAATTAACCACTCCACCGAGAATCCTCTCTCCCTCGTATCGCCGCGTTGCCGTCGTTCTTCTTACCGGAAGAACAAATAATCCGACCGACTGCGGTACGTCGTCGTCGTCGAGGGCGCGCGTCGCCCTTTTCACGGTCTCCCGCTTTTTTCCTCCAAGCTTCTCGATACCCCTGTATCGCTGTTTTTGCGGTCCTCGCGCGCGAAGGAGCTTTCGAAAAATATGTCGGTTCGAACAAAACACGAGCGGGGCGCGGAGAAACATCACCCTCGACTGTGAACGCGTGAGCGAGAACGTACGCGGGAGAAAGAAAGAGGCCAGCTGACAGAAGGCTGCGTAGGCTTGACTCCGAGCGGAGGAGTCGTGAGGACAAAAACTCTGGAGAAGGGTCGCGCTTGAATCGCGAGCTTCCTACGAGCCGTAAAGGACGGACGTCCGAGCGTAGCGAGCACAAATAAACAGCCATTTCCCTTCGTAGCCGACTAGGAGCACCATTGAGCACAGTTTCCCGACTAAATGCTGCTTTCGTTCGTCCCCTTTCCCCTGCTTTCTCGCGCGTGACACTCCTCCTGTCTTCTCCATGTCCTACACTTACTCACGATCGGTTGGCCGTGAGCTAACGGCTTATACGTCGCTCGCTCACTCTCCCTTCGTTTCTTCCCTTTTTCATTTCTTGCATCGGTACGCGTCGCATCCCTCTCCTTTCATCTCTTCGCGCCTGTTCCGATTCTTCGCGTCCTACCCTCGAGCTCCCTTTACCGACTCGTTAAGGATACGCGCCTCCACGAAGCAGTAGCGATTGATCGAATCGGAGGATGACGAAATTGTCAATCTCTCCCCGGGGATACACAAATGTCCGAGCGACAGAGACGACTGCGCTCTCGCCTGTTCTCGTCCTCCAATCTTTCGTTGCATTATAGAGACGTAACGGGGCAACTTTGTCTATTTTTCGGCGATTAGTCGCGCGATTCGTGAATTCCACGTCGAAAGAAGAGAGGAGCAGAGCAATCCGAAAGAGAGAAAAACGTCAACGGCTATTGTTAGCCCCTCGCACGAGAGAGTCGAATATTTATTAGCGGAATCTGTAGGACGCACTCATATTTTGCACGCTCGAATTTATACGTTTGATGGCGACCGCTTTGGAAGAGACCGATCTTATCGCGAGAAAAATATCCGTTGGTACTATATATTCTCGGCGAACCATTTGCTCCAAATGCACGGGATCCACAACCATGTGACGTCCTATCGCGGTGTTGTTTTTATAACTATCCAAAAAGCAAAAAGCATTTTGGCGAAAAGCGCTGCGATCGCTGAAAGGCCATCGTACAATTGCGTAAGCATAGTCGTAAGTGGTTGGCGACAACTAATCAGAATGAAAGAATCAGTGAATGAAACACTCCGATTGATTGGCTCTTATCGTTCATGACCACGCTCGCAATTGTAGAATGAACTTGATGCATATACGCGCGACGTTAGTGCCAAAAGTCTCTTCGATGGTCGGAAGAGAAAGACCCGTTGCTCTCTATCTATACACCGGACGTGGCATAAACCGCGCGAGAAACCAACAGCACAACGCGATTTTCATGAATAATAAAAAGGGCGAAGTGCTCGAGAGCTCAGAGTCGCTACACGTCGATCCACCTTTCTCGAGAAAGGGAGGAGCGCAATGTTTTTTCATTCTCCTCGAAAAATATGCTGGCCTCGGGCCTTCGTCTTCCAGCTCGCGTCGTTTGAGCGTTCCTCCCTCATCATCTTCAGAGCGCGGAGAAGCGGCTTTCCGGCTCGCCCCATTTCCTCCGCGAGATTGACAGCGCGCGAAGCCAGCGCGCACACAGGTCGAGAGTCGTCATAATTTCGACGGGTTCGGATTCCGACGCGACGCGTACGCGAATTGTCTACGTCTGCTCGTGACAGCGGAAGCGTGACAATTGGCGCAAAGTCCCGCTTCGCGTGACCGTGCACCGTCGGAAATTGAACTCGCCGAAATAATGCCGGCGGCTGCCATTCTCGAGCGTAAACTTGAAAAATACACTTATCGATCGCGCCCGTCTCGTCGCCCCCCGCCCCCCTCCCCGATCTCTGTGCCTCTCACCCGTCTCTAATCTCTCGTTCCTCGTACGAAAAATGATTCGCATGCACGAAATCGCCCGACGGAGAAGCGATCGGCAATAAGCGAACCTCAGCAAAAGCCGCTCAGGGGAATTTACTTCCTCCGTCTTCCGACCTGGACTCGCTAATAGTTTTCCGATCGATCTCGCCGGTCCGAAAATGAAGGGGTCATTAAAGAGCTTCCGAACTATTTTCCCAGGGCTCTCGCAGCCTCTGGTCGTGGCAAGTTGCCCCGAAAGCAGCTGGCCGCAAGATCGCCTTATGACCGATCGTGAAACCACCAACGAACGAGCTTTATTAAGCCACCGGCTTAACGAACCCCGTTTCGACGAAACCGATCTTCGAGAGATGTTCGCTCCAAGCCGAACTGACGGCGCGTCTATATCGGACTACCTTGCGCGATAATTTGCTCGGCTTTTATCGTTTACTACCGACTCGTCGGGGCGCTTCTGCGAGACAAGGTAGAAATTTTCTGTCGGGACACGTCACGGCACGCCCACGTCTGTCTTTTCGCGAATAGACCACATATTTTATGGCCATCGCACCACGGCGCTCATTTCAGCTCGGAGTTTAACGAGTATCGATCGCGGTGGCCAATGTTCTTACTTCCCTCCCTCCTCGAAATTCCACCCAGCCGAGGATCGGCATCGCGACTGTTTTGCGGCGGTTCGTCTCTCTCGCGCGAACGTTTCACCAGGCCGTCTTTTTTCCGGCTTTCTTGCGCTCTCACTACCGGTTTCCCCTATCCTCCCTCGTTCGCTGACGCGTCCCAGACATTAGCCGGCATTCCCGGGCACGCTCCTCTCTTCTCTCGGCCGTGCCCAAGCTCTGAGCGAGCTTTTGTTGAGCTTTTGATGGAGAGATTCCGCGCTTTGCCACGCTTGTCTGGAGCTTCTTCTTTGTCCTTTATTTTGCCTTTCTACTCCGATAGCGACGTTCTAGTCCCAATTTCTCACGATCGAGAGGTTCCCGCGAGCTACTCAGCAGATTCCGCAAAAAAAAGAAAAAAAAGGATCCGGCAAAAATGATTTCTCGGCATAATAGTGCCAAAGCGGAGAGACGCGTGGAGACGATCAGATGTTTCTTTTTCTCATATTATTCATTTCCACTCCCTCCATCTCGTTCGATAGCTTCGAGAGAATCGCGATTATCCGCTTTCGTTACCCGAGATGAAGATGGCATAAAGCTATATCGCCTCGGCGAATGCAAATGACTCACCAAGAACCACCTGTTATACGTGTTTTAATTGCAACGTCCTATCTTGATGAGGACACTTACTTATTCTTGCAAATTCGAGTGTGCCACATCTGCTCAAACTTGCGAAACTACGGTGAGCCGAGTAAATTACAAAACAATGCGTGTCGATTTCGTACACATATAGTTACTGTACGATTCGCAAGAATACGCAAAAAACCGAGAAGGTAGACAGTACTAAAAAGCGAGGCAACAGCGATACAGCTCTTACTGTCTTACCTTAAATTTAACGTAGAATACTAGTAACAATAAAATAATATATACAATTTAAAGATTCAAAGACATTGAGAAGAATAAAGTTTACTATGTTTCTTAGCAAAATAGGCATTGTTGACAGTCTATTTTTGTATTATTAGAAATATAGTAAAATTGAAAAAAAAAACAAAAAATTGCAATAATATTCTCTCCGTACATAGTTGCAGAGACTAATGTAAACTTGTATCTAGTTGGATGTTGCGAATTGTGGGGATCCTTCTTGCTCTCATCGAATCCTCCGCGTACATAGATCTGTTATTGAAGCGGGAAGAAGAGAAAGAGAAGGAAAAAGGGAGAGAGAGAGAAAGAGAAACAAAACCGCAAACGAGCGTTCGAGGTACCGACGATATAACGCGCCAAGTAACGTCGGGAGGGAGCGGGGTGACGAGAAATAAAAATACTCGCGTAAGCAGAGCGCCAGGCCATGAATTACTTAAGAATACGCGCGCTCACTGTTGGATCCGCGAATTTACAGCCGCGGGCTTCGCCAAGTGGGACGCCCAAGTGGCGCACGACATCGTCCGCCCACCTGCCGGTTGCATTGTTTTAATAAAGCTGGTAAACATATTTTATTTCTTGTAACACCGCTTACGTCTCGTAAAAAGGTTAAGCTCACCTCGCACGAGGCGGCCGGCACGAGCGGGTAAAGAATTGTCCTTGAATCGAGGGCGAGCGTGTGCGCGCGAAAAATACAGCGGCCCTAATGATGTCGCGGGGGGAAAAGTTGGCGCGGTATCATAAGCCACGAAGAACCTCGATCGTAATGCGAAATTATATCGATAAATGTGGCGAACGAACTATCTGTTCTCTTCTTATCCTTTTTTTATGCCTGTCTTCTTTCCTTTTCTTTTCTACTCTATGACTTAACTTAGGATATCATAAAGAGAGAATTTTATCAAACTCCCAAAGTGTGCAGAAGGAAATCGAGAATATCGTATAACATGAGAAATCACACGGAGAGAATATTATAGTTTTTTTTGTATAAATTGTCTTTTATTTTACTATGTTTCTAGTAGTGTAGTAGGAATGAACTCGATTACAAAACGCTATAGTGATTTTCACAAATATTCTTTTGATGAGTGCCATTAATATATTTACTTAAATCTAAATTTTCTTTATTTAAATAAAATATTGTTTACCTGATTCAAATAAACAATATTTGGTTTAAATAAAGAGAATTAAAATTTAAATAAATATGTTAATGGCATCCATTAAAGAAATATTTGTTGATTTTAAGGTAATTTTTCCCTCACTGTACATATATTTGAAATAAAACAGTCTCCACACGGAATGATAATCTTTCCAACATGAAATTTTCGAGTGATTTCATGATTGTTAATTCTGTCTCGCGCGACTTTCGCGATCACGAATATTCGATGCCCTCCTTTTTCGTCGTCGTCGGTAATCTTGGGAGAATTTTGGAAACGATTACAACGAGAGGCGCTACTGAAGATACTAGCATAATAATATAACCGACACGCTAGATACAATTTAACTTGGTGTACGACGTTGTACCCGGTGGAACAACTGACTGCACTATCAACGTAGCAACGTCGAGTCTGACAAAGGCTGTCGGGCGTCCGGTCGCCTCCTGGGGCCGGAAAAGCTATGATCCGCAAATTTCATTAACACCTACCATCCGAGATAACGTTGTCTGTAACTTCGTGGCCGAATTGCGGGAAGCACGTTAAATGCGCGCCGTCGCCTCGCGCTCTCTAACACTTGGAACGCGCGAGAAAAGTCCACAGCGATAAAATTACCCGAACGACATTTCTAATTCGCGCCGTATTTCATACGTACTGCATATCCGATATTCTGCAGATCCTTCATAACTTAACGTTTTATTAACTTTCAGCAGCTTAGCGAGCGGATCTCGCCGTTGATTTCTGGCCGGATTCCCGCGGAATCGCGCGCTGATGAAATAATTCCGTAAAATTGCGAGAAATCTAATACTGCAAAAAAAGCACGATCAAATATCGACGATGGTGAATAAAATCGCGTTACAATTCGCAGACGAGTGTAACGAAGGGGCGGCAAAAAGCCTCTCATCTCCACCCTCCAAGCTCGACCCGAGGGCTAAAAATATAATGTAACTCGTTATATCGGCAATACGTCTCATTTTCCGTTGGACGAAATCCGCAGCTTCGCCGCACACATCTGCGACACGGGAACATTTGCAGAAACGCGCGCGCGCGCTCTCGTCGATCTCGTGTCGGCATAGCAACTAACTCCCGGTGTTTATGGTTTCGGGCCGACCAGCCAGACCGAGACTCAATGACTCTCCATTTTCACGATGCGACCATAACGCGGTCTGTGAGCGACACAAGCCGTTCCCGTAGATTTAAGTAATCGGTATATACCGGACGCGGGAAATTCGACTCTCCAGCGTTGCAAAACGGCGCAACCACGGCGCGCGGTGCGGCACGGCACGTCGACCTTTCGGCCGGTTCGAAGCTTAATTCACCGCGAAATACCGGACGTCCATTAGCCGGCGAGGCTGCTTTAACCGAGTCCGCCAAAACTCTGCTCACCGCGCACACCGCGTTCACGCACACGCGTGCTTATCACGACCGCTCCTGTGTGTATGTACGCGCCTGCCCGTTTCGTGTTTGCACGTGGGCGTACGTGTACGCGATGCTTGCGCGTTTATCACGGTAACCTACAAATTCGCGGCATTGACTAACGATCCCGAGCATTTTCTATAACGCACCGTTACGAATTAATTCGCTAATGGACTAATGTATGTTTGATGTTCAGGAATTTTAATCTCTCTTTCGCAATCCCTCATCCCATTCGTCGTGCCGATGATAATCTGGCGTCAAAAGCGCCGAATCTATTTGCGCGAGTTACTATTAAGTTACTTCGACCGAAAGTACCGCGATAATATCCCGCGTTTGCTTTTTATTAACGATTTTCGAGTTATAAACCGCTATAAGTGGAACGTTCTTCATGAACGAAGCGAAGCGCAGGTGCTAGCGATAAAAGCTCACTATCAAACGCCAAATTGTATCTCTTTGGAATCTCAGTTTGCATCTTCGAGACGTTTAACGTGAAACGTTAGAAAGTCGCGGGAGAGGACCCTCGGAATACCGCGTGTATTGTTGCGTTTCCGTTGTCTCAATTAAAAATTACAGCGCGACTCGACGCGAACGAGTCGCTTATGAGATTCTGGAGCGAGCGTACGAAGGGTCATTGTGTCGGTAATGAAAATTGGACAATAATGCGAGCAGCGTCGTCGGCACTCGGCGCATCTTCTCGGCTTGACGATCAAACGACCGGCAACGAAGTTTCCCGCACGTAAACAACACAAAGGCCTATTGAACTCCGAGGGCAGGGGGCATTAAGAGACAGTGGAACATTTCCTCCTTGCAATTAGCCGGCTAATTGCCCGCCGTTGTGATACGCTAAGCGCATTACAACGGGGCCGCGCATCGGATGACTTTGGCGTTTACGTCGGTGATGCATCTTCGACCTACTGCTGGCTGGCTGTCGTCGTCTCTCGGCGCATTCAGCGAGCCGCACATCTCCAGCCTGAATGCGCCACGTAATACAACGGTGCCCGTGTTGCGTTCCCCTAATTACCGTCGTAGACGCGGGCGAAGTCGTGCCCGTTGATGAAATTATCGGCCGTAATCGCGCACCTTATCATACCGCGTAACGTGGCGAGGAGCAGAGAGAGAGAGAGAGAGAGAGAGACTATTCGCAGGGAAGCTCGCCTCGGCGGAATCGCGAAATGAAGCGACAACCGATGGAAACTGACTGACAAATTGCCCTCGCGAATTGATCGATCCGTTGATGTGATCGATTTCGTTTATGACCGCTTCGTGCGTGAGAGAGCTGAGTTAGATAGTTAGAGAGAGAGAGGGAGAGAAAGGCCGTGCAACTTTCCGTGGGTGGGTCCGTTTGCTCCTCTAAAGCCGCCCGCAAAATTTTTATCAGCCCGCTGCATAGCTTGAATGAGGAAAAGCCCGGAGGTATTAAAAAATAAACGCGTCCATCGCTTTCGATACCTATTTAGAAGCGGACCGTTGGGAAATCGCACAACGAAAGTTTCCGCAGCCCACTTTTTCCGTGAAATTATGGAATATCGGCGTACGAGCTTTTGCACTTTAACTACCGATGTAGCACGCCGCCGCTCCATTTATTTTACCATCGATAACGTCGATTCGCCGCCATTCGCCACTTTTACATCGAAACCGTATTATTGTGACAGCTCTCGCTGCCTTTCCAATAGTTATGACAAGCGGCTTAATACGCGAAATTCGATGCGGCGATTTTAAGTGAGTCGCGGCAATAGCTGTCCGCAATTAAATGAGAGACGCTATTCAGCTTTATTCGCCGCGACGAATTTGTCGACTATTTCCGCAGTTATGACACGCCCTTTCAGAGAGCGGCAGAACTGCATCTTTCACGGCGTGAAAATAGAACCATTCGACCGTAATAAACGCCAAACGACATATATTCCAAATGCAATTATCTCTCTCTCTCTCTCTCTCCCCCTCTCCCTCTCCCTCCCTCCCTCCCTCTCTCTCTC
>NW_022639480.1:1732691-1775390 GCF_010583005.1 Odontomachus brunneus
CTCTCTCTCTCTCTCTCTCTCTCTCTCTCTCTCTCTCTCTCTCTCTCTCTCTCGGCCTCCTTTTGTCGGAAATGAATTTTTACGCAATTATTTACAATATTCATCTCATTTTATAACTCAACCAAGAAGAGTTTCCTACTCGAATATGAAATATAAGCTGGAAGCTCATAAAAGAGACCGTAGAACGCAGAACGTAATAAATTGACTGCTACATATTTTTAGGAATCTAGTACATTTCGGAAATGCAAAATATTTGAGGATAAAGAGAAAAATTGCGCAAACGACGACGACGACGACCGGAGCACAATATGAAAACGTTTCGAGAACCTTTCTCCTTTTGACGCTCTTAGGCTCACCGTGCGGAACGAGATCGTCGAGACTCGGAGAGCTCGCTGTTACATTCAAGTAACAGCCCTGTTCGTGATATTCAATACGAACGCTGAGTGTGGTAGTAAATGTAGCGTTTAACGCGATTTATTGTTTAAGATACTGAAGGATGAAGGGCAAGCTCACCCTCGGAGCTGAGCGGGATTAAAATGAAATATTTGAGACACACCTTGCAGGAGTTAGGTTGCTCATTAAGCTCGTAAAAAAAAAAAAAAGAAAAAGACGAAGGGAGAACGTTTGTGACGCGGGCTTATCCCTAAGAGTCCATTTCATGTCGCGAAACATAATCGCTGTAATCCAAGATGGCGCGAACGGTAATTATTCCTTTGAAAAGGATTCGCGTCCCTCATAATCCCATTCTGTACTCCTCATTCGAGTTTCATAATCGCGGTGTCCGCGATCATAGTCCAACGGGGTATACGCTATAGCCCCCTTAATTAATCGACGAACGGACGTTGCGTGAATACATTATGGGGCTCAAGGGAGAAATCGTTCAGGCCGTTTTCAACAATTTTTTCCTAAGAGAGCGCACAACTAATTGATTTGAAATTTATATAGTCTATTTATAAGAGAAATATTTTTTCTATTAATTTGTGCGGGCTTGTAAATCATTGCCACCAGTCTTCTGCAATTTTTCGACAAATGTACTCGCAAAAGAGCGATTCTCTTCACAAAATTATATCGATTTCCTCTGAAACATTTCTTCTGAAACATTTGTGAAGCTTTTGAGATGATAACGAAAATACTTTTCGGTCACTTTGAGTAAAATTTTACTTGAAGAAATTTCGAAAGAAGAGATTGCAAAATTCGCGGCCCCTCAGAAGCGAGATTATCGATTAGCAAATGAACGTGACGAGCGAATGTAATCGGCTCGATCGAAGAGCCAGCTTTGCACCCACGATCGAACACGTCACTCCCGCTTCCGCGCAACAGAACGTTCCGTTTTTCCGCGAGCCCTCTCTCAGCCCAGGGGCCAGGGCAGGGGCAAGGGCCTCGGGTTTCGTTCTATTCATCCCGTCAACATGTAAAGCCGACGGAATTAATCACGAGATCAAACGACGATTTAGGATGACTTTCTTCGCCGCTTCTCTCCCCGCGCGAGCCCGCGCATCCCCCGGTTCCTTCGATTCAAGGCGAGTTTGGCTTTAAAGCCTAATCCCTTAAGAGCCGCTGCACGAAACCAACCTACTTGATGCGAGGCCCTGTTAAGGCGGACCGAGAGGGTAGCTCTCGGATATTACTAACCCACCCTCTCGCCTCTCCAACTCCCTCACCCCCTACGTCGTTGCTTTCCCGCGCCCCTTTACACCACCTGCCACCGACATCGGGACATTAGTGCAACTCTGGGAGACAAGCTTTTATATTCCGGTAATGTAGCCGGCGCCGCCCCGGTTCTCCGTTTAATGAAGTTAACTAGCGTGACGCTCGACGTACTTGTTGGCGAAGCGATTACACGCCGCGCACAGGTCCCAAGCTTCCCATGCCCGACAACGAAGAGATTGCATCGGGAAAGAGGATGGAAAAAAAAAGAAACCGGACGTCATTCACGGAGTCTTCTTAAATCGCGACGCACGTTCCTCGCGTAACGTTACCACTCACGAGAGAGTGGCCTGTAGCCCTTAAACTTTGGGTTTACTGTGTGCTTCCAGCTCTCTCTCTCTCTCTCTCTCTCTCTCTCTCGCTATTTCTTTTCGCAAAGTCGTATGGAAACTGTTTAAACAAAAGGAATTTCCTTCACAGAGGGTGAAGGAAATTGCGTTAAAGATGTAAAAATGATTGGTTCCAGGAAAAAATTTTCCGCGCGTTGTGTCTGAAGACACATCTGTGAAAGTATTCTCTAAGAAAATTTTCCTTTTGATCGCATCGCCCGCTTTTCCCGAACTTAATTTCCCGATCTCTTTCCTTTGCTTCGTTTTGGAGCGATTTGCACCGGCGCCTCAAACTCAGAGGGCTCTTTTTATACGACTCAAGGCAATCTTTCGCATAGATCGATTTCTCTTGAAATGACGTGGAACCAATATATAAGAGTGTATACAGGATGCCGCGGGCTCGCCCCTCTTTTCATCTCGCGAGTTCTCCCCGCGGGTCTGATTTCTCCTTAACGAGAATTTCGGCACATTGCGCTCGAATTGCCAGCTAAGCGAAAATAAATAATGCTCGCGAATGGACGACAGAAGCTTGCTTCTCAATAAATTTTCAGTAGAGCTCGGTCAAGAAGAGGATTGGAGAGTTGCGCTGACAGATGAGATTAACGAATGACGAAAACAAAAGGAAACGCCGACTGTTGAGCTTTTGCCGAGAGGAAAAAAGAGATTAGGTGCGCCGAAAAATCCGAAGGAACGATTTATGGAACATCCTCTACACCTCCAGAAAGTACGCCTGCAGCTGCATCGCCGCCGCATATGCTTGAATTATGAAGGCGCGTTTGCATGAGACTTTTACGGCGGATTTTATCCTACGTGGTTTATTGGCACGTTCCTTATTGGTTCGCTCTCTCTCACTTGGAACCGACAGCGCGATTAATTCCTATTCCCTGCCGACGAGCGGACACGAATTTTATTTTAGACGATGACGTAATCATTACGACCGCGCACGTATGACTGCGTTCGCCGCGAATATGATGGAAAACCCGCTGAGTCATCTATTATTTGCGCTACCTTGCTAACATAATTTAGCGTTAGCGGGGCATCGAGAAATGTGGGCGCAATTATGAAATCGTGGAATTTAATAGCGTTCGATGATTCGGCAGATTGAGCGCGTCGGATGTTTCATAATTACGAGAATACATCGTTGCTTTGCGAACCATTATTCTATAAGCAGTCCTTCGGTCTCTGTATTATCTCATTAAAGAAGATATCGCCACGTGACGTTGCCTTTACGTGCATCTCCACTATCTCATTATACAGAGAAAATATTGTAGCAAAAATTACAACAAAATTCGGACCATATAAAATATTTTCGGAATTACTATGACTTAAAAACGTTACGCACGTTTGACTTTTTACTACGAAATTGTTTGAATGTTCTTTATATCGCGCAAAATCGATGACCAAATTGACTATTTCTATAGTAATTTACATTTCAATATAGTTTACTTTTACGAAAAGCTTTTATAAAAAAAAATATATATAATCTATCTTTTATCGAAGCGTCTTTTCCATGTATTAAGATTCTTCTATAATATTCATTACGCTTAATTTCTTCGGGGAAGAAGAACAAGGCGATGTGAGAGCATTCGATCACGTATAATCGAAACAACTCCGTCCCCTGACATTTCAGATAATTGCCACAACATCAGCCCGCGGCTGCTTTCAATGCGCGGAAAATATCCCCTGCGGACCGCAACGAGATCGTTCCTATATCCGTGTACCGCCTAAATTGAACCATCCGAGAAAGCCAGCCGAGGGCGAATAGAAACTCCGTCATCCGACATCTCGCAGGCAAATCTATGTGGCGCGGCGGCTTCTCCCTAAACCATACAGCCCATCGAACCCCGCGCCGCCCTGTCACTCTTTCATCCGGCAACTTCTCAAGTATCTCGAGACACCCAAGTGCCCCAGGTTACCATCTACTCGAGGGAATAGAAACTTCACAGCCAGTCGACATGCAAAGATCGGCGAGAAGGTCGACCATGGCGAAAGTTTCGCGAGCGAATCGACAGAATATTTCTTGCCTGCTGATAGCGGAACCGTGGCAGACCGATTGTTCTTTCTACCTATCTATCTCTCTCGCCAATCTCTTCTCTTTTTCGGACAAGGGGAAAATATTTTCGAGTCAACTTTGAGAATTAGAGTACCTGACTTTCGCGATTCAATGTAAACCTCTCGCGCATCCTTCGCACCGAAATAATCGACGAAACAAAAGCATCGAGATTACGTTCCCTCCGTAATGTATCCTACAAATCGACCTCAGCCGGAGGCATCCGATCGTTCCAAATCGATTGGAGCGTTACACGAAAGCCGACGTCGCGATGTAACGGTCTCCGTCTGTCGCAAAGTCTACGACGAGCTGCGCACGTCCCTGGAGATGACGTTTCCAGATGCTGCACGCTTGCGAGATACCGGCGACGAGTATTTGCGACTCCGATTACGAAAGGCGATTCGACTCAACCGTCGGGAAAAGAGGTACGGTACGCGTTTCCCGTATCGATTTTCCGATACTCTCTCTCTCTCTCTCTCTCTCTCTTTCTCTTACTTGCCGAAATATGCTGATTATACGGCGCCAGTCACGTTTTTTGCGTCACATCGGGTCGTGACCGCCACGTTATCGATACGTTATCGCGCCAAGACAAAAGACGGAAAATTTATTATTTCCCTCGCGTTACAAGAGATACGCGTTATTTATGGTGAAGCCATTTGATTCGTAGGATCCTAAAGTCGCCGATGCCTGACTGCCTGCTTGCCTGTCTCGCTACGTTCTCTTATTTCTGTATCGGCGTCGCGCATTTAGACTAGACGTGCGAAGGATTTATGCGCGGGCGAATAATGATTCGGCACGCACCCTCGTTCCTCGGGCGCGATCCTCGCGTAAGCCGCCGATATTTCAGAGATTCGGATGCGTGCCGCTCGCGCGCGCGCTTCCCTCTCCCGTAGATTCGTGGATCCTCCAGATCCCGTGAGCGATCACCGATTTCAAACTGTCGTACATCTGGCTATCTCGCAGCGATTTCGTCGTAACGACACCGGCAAATTTGTTTTTTCCCGATTCCCGTTTCCTTCTTTCTCTACCGTCTCCTTTCTCGTCGGCAAATCGTCCGTCCCCCGTTTGCTTCAACCTCGATTATCAATTATGTATGAGCCAAATGATAACGCGGAAGAGAGCGTTTCGGGGCTGTATGAATTGATCACCTGTTGCTCAATCAAATACACGAAACAGCGCTGTTAAAATTACGATTTATTCCTATTATATTCGTTTTCGCCGGTGGCCTGAGCAAATATTTGCCGCCAATGGTAAATGCAATTGCGGTGCGCAAATTTCGCGAAAACTAACGTTGCGAGACGCCTCACACGCTTGGCATCTGGCACTCGGCCTGCGCTCGCAAGAACGTCGCGGGACGAGGAACGTCAACAAAATCCCGAGGAAGAGGAGGAAGAAGCAATGGTGACATACCGCTTCGCTTCCCTTCCGCTGAAACCGCGTCGTCTGAGCTTCAACTTGGACCTCTCGGAAAACAATTTCTTTATCGTCGGAACGTAAACGTCTCCTCGTAAAACGAGAGTGCCAACAGATCAGTCGGAAACCTTTTTCATGACCACCGGCCGACTCGCTCCTTCGCGGAGGCGTCTTCTTCGAGAGCGCGAGACATCCCCCTACAGTGGGGCTGTAATCTGAAATCTTACGATCGCGACGCGGGAGACGTAAAGCCGAAAGTAACGATAAAAGAATCCTGCTTGTGCGGACGCGTGGCGAATCTAAAGGACGGAAGTAAAATGGCGCGCCATTTGAACGTACCGCGTTGATTTCTCTCCATTGTGTTTTCACTCTGACGGCTCGGCAGATCACTTGTCCGAAATGACATGTATTATCGAGGTGATTTTCGAAGGCTATCCCTATAGCCTTTCTTCCTTTTGCCGTCTCGAGCGTGCGATTGGTGCTTAGCCTCAAGATTGTCACCCGTTCATGAGACCCGCGCACGGGAAAAGAAAGTTTGGTTGGATCAACGAAATTTCTTCATATTTCACCACTCTAATGGTCGTAGAAACTATAGGCCGTTGGAACGTTAAGACTTTCGCGCTTCTGATATAAATTACACGTTCATCGAAACTTTCTCGTTTGTATTTGCTAATTAGAGAAGCAAGGAAAAGAAAGTAGACTTCGAAAATCGCCTCGAAAGCAGTTCCGAGCACTGCGTTGAATCGCACGGGAAGGAGAAAGGAAGCGGAATAAATCGGCGCGATACCTCACGACGATTGCTCAAACATCCGCCTTGCGGACGACACAATCGATGAGCTAACCTAACCTAGGGTCGTCGCTGATATTCCGCTATTCTGCTGTCAACACGCACCAGTGCCCTAATTATCGAGGAAATACCTGTGGCAACGCCAACACTAATTTGACGTGATTTTGATGTCCTATCCTGGTGAAATCGCTCTAATTTCCCGTTGTCTATTAGTTTGTCTGAACGCATTCATAACAAAAGATACATGATGTGTCATCGTAAGATAAAATATCTCACGATCTCATGTAGAGCGACATGTATGTGATGTACGTGTTATGAAAAATATCTCGAAATTTTTTTAGCTCCCATTATATACACTGTTAATCAAGTCGCAAGAAACGTCGCGCAATATTACGATCGCGTTGCGGCAGACATAAACCCAAATATAACGATAAAAAATGAAGCTCGACACGCGAATACGAAGCGACCGAGGAAGCGCCGTAAAAAGGAATAATAAAAAGGAAGGCGTTCGTCGACGATAACTCGTTCACACGCGCTCGGTCCATCTTATTTGCGCTTTTACGCGCGCACATTTGCGTGCATGACCAAGCGTTGCCGAGTGAGAAATCGCAAGGAAGGCACCTGGTATGAAAGAACGTCCCAGGGAGGGCGACGGCAGGGGAGGAAGACAAATTCCCGCAAAATCACGATGTCTTCCAAGGGGAAGGCAACCGTTGTCGTCGTCGTTGTCGTCGTCGTCGTCGTCGTCGTCGTCGTCGTCGTCGTCGCCGTCGTAGGGCTCGTTCCACGGTCGTACAATAGTCGTCGCGCGCGACCTCGGACACGAGGAAGGCGCGGTGGCCGGATCGCCAAGCGGACAATAGCTTCACCGACGACTTTGTTGTCGTCGCGCGGCGCAGTCGACGTCGGGCGCTTGTATTGTTTGTCGCCGCTGGTGGAAAAGCGCGCGCGGAGGAAAGAGAGGATATAACGGTGAAGTAGGAGGAAGGTGGAAATGGCTGCGGGGACCACGCGCAAAGTCTGCAGGCGATTTCTATTGTCGGCCGCGAAACGCTCTCCCGACCGCCAATATAATTGGCGCAGCCGCGCGCCGGATAACTCGGACGATAACGAGGACAAAGAAGCGGCGCCACGGAAGAAGACAATAGGGGAGGAAGACCCCGAGAGAAAGTCGTGGAGGTTGTCGAGCATCGGCACTCTCTCGCTCTCTCTCTCTCCTTCTTCACCCCTTGGTTCTCCGTCGCGATAATAGCACGCGAATCCCGTCGAGTTTGACAGACTCAAGCCGCGACTCATATAATAGCTCGCGAGTTCCTTAATGTAGCCAGCCGACTACGCTAACAAATAGCCGGTAAATCGCTCGACCTACTTGCCACGGTTTTATCGCCGCGCGATGCGCACGAGAGATGCACCGGCGATTCTTCGCGCGATTAGTCGGTGCATCTCGCAATCTTCCATTAACCGGGGCGTTTCGACGCGTGTTGCGATGCACGTACGTCGCGAGCTACGCTACGAATCTTACTGCGTCAATGTGAATAGACGCTAACGAGGTAACTAAATTTTCTTCTCTCTCTGTTTACGTAAAAGTTGGAAACGTAATTTATATAAGAGTCTCAAACTCTCTTTCTCTCTTTGATTTTCGATGGTAACTAAAATGATTAGTCGGGAGACCTGGACTCGCGTTCTATATCATAAAGATGTCGTTACCAAAGTTGGAGAGTTGGAGATCTCTAACTCTGGTTATCATCGTTTAAAATAAACGTCGAAAACTCTGGAAAATTGGACAAATGCATTTAATGCGCGCAACGGTTGCGGTGTCGTGTCAAAGTGTGCCCGACAATGTCAGATTAGAGATATCACTGACCGACTAAAAGAGATTCGCGCACTAGCTATATCGAATAATTACTCGATGAAACTCTCGATAACAGGAATTAAACGGATGAATGAAAGAAGGCGATGAAGAAGCGAGCAAGGGAAAATCCGATAAATTTTCTTTTAGCCGCCCATCGGCGGCCACTCGCCGTTAACGTTAACGACCAAAGACAATAATGTCAACGTTATCAAAGCGACTGAACGCAGTTGCGCCAGCCCGTATCGTGACGCTAGAGGGCGACCAGGTTTCGCCAAGATCCAACAGGTTCAGTGCTTTAAAAGTTATTTGCGAACGGGGGCGAGAGTAGATCAGAATACGCAAAAGTACCGCCGACCACTAACTTCGCCCGCGAGTTCCGATTGCTCTTGTAATTGACGAGACTGTGAAAGATGGACTTTCTAAGAGCCGCCCCGAGGCGCCGGTGGTAATTGCAGTTTGATCGCGCCCTTACGGCGAACTTTCACCCAGTTCGTGGGCCTTGTAATAAGTCTTGAATTCGCTTTCCGGTGACTTTAACCTTAGATGCTCTGTAAAAATTACAGAGCCGACCTTCTTGCAAACTGCAATTAGGACGTTGTTGTACCGTCGCCAATTAAGCAATCCCTCGTGAAAAATGCGATATAAAATAAGTCGCGCGTTCCCGCCGTTAACGAAAACGCCGATGAAAACGCCAACATTGAAACAATTTTCGAGCTCTAACGTCAGGTTTCTTTGATCTATGTGAGATTGCACGATTCTATGCGTTTCTGTTTGTCGGGTCCTTAATTCCGCGTGTTTACGCAAAACAAACTTGGCGAATAATCACGAGAGCGTTTCTCGAACGAGCAGTCAGTGGGTCGAGAAATTGTTATTAAATCGACTCGAGTGAACTGTCTTCATTCCTGTCGTATGAGTGCCGTCGAAACGGAAGCAGGACAATCGCGGGAGTTGTTTGCAACTTCGTGTGCCGCGTCGCCAACTTAGATTTAACTACGAGTTCACCCAAAGGATTAATGTAGCGCCGTCGTAATTACATGAAGAACGGGGAGCGATGTGGGTCGGATCACCTCGAAACAGGTCGAATTAATCTCCCTGCTGCTCCCTACGAGGCTAAACTTCACGTACGACTCGTGCGTCCTCGGTCTCCTTTGACGCGCTCGATCATATCAACTTTTTTAATTAGATATCGATCCAATCGTGGCGGATGGTTTCGCGCGACTTATTAAGATTCACGAATATACGAGGTCGCCGTAGACGTCATTTCGCGAATTCTATTTCGCCGTTTCTCAAAATGCAAACGTCATACATTTGTCTCGTTAGACGTCCACCCGTTTTAATTAGCGCCTCGTTAACAAAAGCGTCAATTAATTGCGTTTGTTGCACGATCGCCGCTACACAGACAAAATTGTGAATACCTTACGTTATACCTGGTAGCTTATAAGTAAACCTACCCAAAAGGTACACTCAGATTTCTTTCTAATTTGACACAAATGTACAAGTACAAAAAATGTTTAGGTCATATTTTTTTCATTAGCCAACTTTGAGTTTCACGGGCAGTTTATAGCTTTTTAATGTTCTCACTCCTATCATCAAGTGTAACAAAAATGTATAAGGAATAAAATTGAATATAAGATATAGTTGAATAATTTTAACAAAATCGGCATAGCTGAGACACGAACCATTCTAAATTTCTTTAGCCGAGATTCCAACCGAAGTATTTCAAATCTGTGCTGAATTAGTAAAAAATGGTTCGAATCTCGGTTAAACCGAGAAATTATCTGTATAAATAATGTTTTTTAACTTTTTATATATTTTGTTTAAACATTTTATTATTTATTAAAATAATTTTACATATTTGACTTTATATTTATAATCAGCAAACCAAAAACGCCTATCTTGTATTTCCATTTTATTCTTTGTGCATTTTTGTTACACTGTTGATGATAGGAGTGAGAACATTAAAAAGCTATAAACTGCGCGCGAAACTCAAAATGATGATTGGGCCAAAATAAAAAATATGATCTAAATATTTTTTCTACTTCTACATTTATGCCAAATTAGAAAGAAATCAAAATGTAAACTTTAGGTAGGTTTTCTTGTTAGTAAAAATATAGCATATAGTACAAATATAGTACAAATATAGCATTGCAATCGGCAAAATCTTGCCGAAGGAATCAGCTAATAGTAGTTAATACTATTGCCAGTATTAAGATGCACTTTGCGAATATAAGCAAATCATTGCACGCAAGGTGCATGGAAGTTGTTAATTCCATCGTCACAAACACAGAAAATTGGTTCAATTCGTTTTATAACGAATTTATGCACCATAGATCTCTCGCAGTGAAATCTTACTTGCACTAAAAATCAGTGAGATGTAAGATGGAGTAGTAAAGTGGGAGTGTCTTCATTGAAAATCAGCGAGTATTCTCTACTCATCGATAAAATAGCTCTTTTATCGATTCAATCAGAAACAATTTTGCTGATTCATTTGGAGGGGAGCAGAGTATAATTAATAGTAAGGAATCTAAAATCACTCGACGCGGCAAAGTCATGCGATTGATCCTTTTGGCAAATCCTTTCAAAAGACCGCCGCGCAGCGGTATATTGAATTCTGTGATTCCGTTCCTGATCGCATCAGCGTCCCAGCGCATCTATCCATATCAGCGAACTACCTTCCGAGGGACGGAAGATCTGTTTTCCGCAGTGGGAAATGGGAACAGCGCGGCCGGCCAGTTCCAGTGGCTTTTCCTAACTTTCGATCCCGCGAGACCGGTCGCCAACCAGATACTCGTCTACGATCCACGAGACCCATCCCGGTCTAGCTGTGCGACACATCCAATGTATAATTGACAAGTCGCTAAGTTCGCCCCATGCGCCCGATGCAAAAGACCTGTCAGATATTTTGATGTTTTCCACCATATTTCCGTATAGTCACGTGTATTCCATATATATAATTTATTCGAACACTCGGGCGTTTAAAGAGATGGGTGAGAACGGCTGGGAATAAAGTTTTTTGATTGATAGTGCGCAAAATACACTCTCAAATATGAAAATTTAAGTATTATTAATCTCGTTCTATCTTAAAGTATACGAAATCTCGACTCGTTCTCTGAGTGATTAAAACTCGAGTGATTAAAACGATTTTGCAAATACACGTCTTGAGAGGGGCTTGATGTAATAATATGCTAAGCCTTCTGACGGAAAGTACGAAACTTTCGGATTAGGGGCTCCCTTTCTGTCTTCGCGCTTGTTAAAATATGCAAGCGGGTTATCTTGAGATATACCGCGTGTCTATTTATTTTATATTTCGCTATCGTTTACTTTACCGCGAGTTGAGCCCGCGCTTCCATGTATTATTTGCAACTATTACGCGTTCGCTCTTTGGAGAATTTTCTCAAAAGCAGCATAAGCTCCCTCTCCTTCCAGCTATGTAACGTTATCAACTGTTCCACTTTGCCGCGTATAATACGTCAGTTACTTCCGCGGACTTTTGAACGCCGTTTCGACCTAACAACTAAAGTGGCTGCTGCTCCCTTTGTGATTACAGTGGAGCATCTACCGACCGGTTTCCCGATGATCACTCAAGCGCCCACGACGAAGGTGGTCGAGAAGGGTCACAACGCGGTCCTTCTCTGCACCGCGATTGGATCCCCGCCGCCCATCATCTTTTGGGTGCGAGATATGCTGCCTATCGATACGTCGAATCCACGATACACGGTCCTGGATTCCGGTAAGTAACACACCGTCTGTCAATCGATAAATACGACCGTGGCGCGCGAACGACGAGGTCGTCTCGCGCGAGAGTGACGCGTGCCATCCGTTTAAAATGCCGAGCCCCGAGACGACGAGAGAGCGAGAGTGCGCTAGGACGACGCGACGGCGATAAACGACGTTATCGTGCGAGCGAGCGTCACGCTTGATTCGCGAGAAACGCGGAAGTAGGCCGATAAGAGTCGGGAAAGAAGCGGCGGCGCGGCATAGCGCGAGAGAGAAATGGGCTACGTGAGCGATCGAACGATGACAAAAGCTATGAAAGATAGAAAGATTAAGGGTGTTTGGCGGGTACACAGGTAGGTAACAATGGGGCACCCCATCGGCGCGACCGGTGGCGCATGTCATATCTCGTTGAGTGCCCGGGTGCGTAAGTCACTGTCAACCCGCGGCGGCGTTGATCGAGTGGTCACGCGATACGCGAACATCCAGCACATCCATCTCGTTTGCCGAGAGCACACCTGGCCCCGTTCGCGCGAAGCACACTTCGTGCTCGACCATGCGCGCGCGTTCGCTCATAAAGTGTGCATCATCCGCCGGTCTCCCGACGAAGATGACGCGCAATACCTGTACCCTTATTTGCGAAACTTTCGCAAATTCCCGGACACGTATCTAATCCTGGACATTATTTTGCTAAATTCGTATTTCAATATTTCAACTTTTCATATAGAATGTATGTATATACTCGAATGTATGTATATTTTATATGGAAATATCTATATTTGAGAAGACAATAAGAGATACATGTCCGGATATTTTTACCTTATCGCCGTATTCCGTAGGCGTGCGAATCCAATGTTTTCCGCGTACAGGCGCGATCGTGTTCTCTCGAGCTGCCACTTTTGGCACGATATGATATTTCACCGCCAGAGATACGATAATGCGCAATCGATACGGCACGACGACATCGGTTTATTATTTACGCTGCACTTGCGTCGTTTGGTATTCAGGAAGAGCAACGGCCGGGGCTCGCGTGTCTGACCGCGCCTCGCTATGACTACTGTCGCGCTCGAAACGCGCGCGCGCACTACTTTGGAGATCGCCGGGCGAACGGACGGATGGACGTTAATCTACGATCTCGCCGATATGTAAATGTAAAATGTTGAAGATCTCTCTCTGTTAAACATAACCGCGCGCCAACTTGCCGTGTACGTCCATTAACGTCTGGATAAGAGATCTGATCTATCCGTTTATTGTATATTTATTAATTCAAAAATAGCACACACATACATACACATTGTTCCGTCTTACTCTGCGCGGTGCGATTCGTGACCGACCACAGATGAGTGCTATTCAAACATGGACGTACTACTTTCACGATACGCGCGTAAAACGCGTAAGACGAATATCGCGCCAATTTACCGCACGATCGAAAAATCCTTGCCGCCGAGTGTTTCGAGTGAGAAAGTCCGATTATGATCAATGCACTCGTATTTCCGCAGAATTCTCTGCGTCTACGTTTTCTTTTTCTTTCCGCCATACTTTCCATCCGTGAAAGCATTAAATATATGAATGTAATCGACTAGGGCGAATGTTCTCGACGAAACTATGGAGTGCATGCATTATTGTTAAACGAAAACTGCGGGGAGAAGATCCGCAAAATATATTAATAATATCCCCCGAGAGAGAGAGAGAGAGAGAGGGGGGGAAAAGTTGCGATAAAAGAGAAAGAGAGAGAACAAACAAAGGAATAATTTTACAGTGCGCGCCGCGGCGTTTCGTTAAAGCGCGATGCATCCCATTATCATTACCTTCGAGCGCTTAATGTACGCTAGCCGCTAGCTACGTACAGCGACGCGTGTACGTACATACATATATACGAATATATAACGCTCACTTTGTTTTTATCACTACGGCGGTATCATTATCGAGCAGCACGTCACGTAATACCGGGGAGTACTTCCCCGACTATCTTTACGGTGCCCGCCGCAGTTTGCCGCGACGTGAAAAGTGTACATTAGATGCGGCTTCGCCGCCGCTCTATATATGCAACGCGTACACGGTGGCATGCACGTGCCTCGCACACCCGCATAACGAGCGCGCGTCTTCCTCGCACGCGACCGCGCGTGCGTGTAGACGCTATGTATTATGGATACGTTCGCATACTCGCGCATCGGTATGCATCGGGGCCGTGTACGAACGGTGAGGGACCGATACGCGGGCGTGTGCACGCCGCGACCTGGCAATCTTGCTAGAAATTGCCGTAAAGAAACGACGGAGGAGGAAACTCGTTCGAGACGACCGGAAACCCCATCCGATCCCACGCGTGCCGCTCGCTCTGCTCTTCCGCACCTGCCGCCGCCGCCGCCGCCGCCGCCGCCAAACCAGTCGATCCGGATAATCGCGGGGTGATCGGCAACTCGAGAATTCGCGATTCCTGAACCCGACCGGGCCACCCGGTTATTTTCCACGATCGATAGCTGCGCGATAATGAAGTATGCCGGGCGTTTATGTAAATTCGTTCGGCGGCACCGTTACGCCGGCTATTATTATTGTAATTAGATGGGAGGAGTAACGGCGTGCATTTTTAGTTGTCGCGTACGAGCGAAGATTTGCCTATTACCGTCATTGTTGCGACACAAACTCTCGTGTCTCTCTCGTGTCCTTGATACGCGCTAATTACAACATGGTAAATTTATTTAGAATCCAGGGTGAATCCCCCGCGGGAGTCATTGGCAGTTACAATTACCAGCGCCACGCGAGATGGCAATGTTACAAATATTCGAGGAGAGGTGAAAAATAACAATTGCCAAAACCCCGAGTAGTGAAAATGACAGACCCGTGCGCGCGGTGGAGATAAAATTTGTGATAAGGGGATAAACAGAAAATTGGGGAAATTCTATAATTTGCATAAAGAAGATGAAATCGAGCTAATTTGCACGATTAAGCGGACGAAAATCTCGGCAGCTGCAGTACGACTATTGTCGCAACGAGTCACTCGGCGTAGGATGTAAGATCCTCGAATGAAATTCATCGATGGGAGTTGCATAAAGCTGTCGTTTATCAACCGCGCGCGCGCGCGCGCGCGCGACTTTTTATCGAATGGGAGCGGTGCTATTGTCGGCCGTAAGATTGAGTTAAGTGCAATTTAACGGAGAGGGGTTGATAACCCCTGCCTGGCTGCGTGAGAGCCGACCTCGTGAGTCACATCAGTCACTCGCTCGCTCGCTCGCTCGCTCGCACCCTTAACGTTATTCGCGTGTCTTCGCGACGCCCTTCCTCTCGTGTCCTTTTCCCCTTCCCCCCTCGCGGTGTGTACTTGCGTCCCAGTCGATAGCGCCCAGCCGGCGTGTTGCCGCGCTATACGCACGTTCCATAAAATATACGGCTTAATGTATCGCAAAAAGTACATCACAAGCCGATGTACTTTCTGCATATAGCGGCGGTGCACCAAGTTCTGCGCGGGGGAAATGGATGGATGAGAAATAAGGAGGAAGGAGCACGAGCGAGCGAACGAGTGCGCGCGGGGAAAGAAAAGGGAGCGAGGCAGGACGAGGGAGACTGACGCCGTGCCCGAGCGAAACGAGAGTTTTCATAAATTCCATCCCGCGCTGACAAGCATTTTTCTCGTAAATCTTACCTGTCTTCGAACTCGTTAAGCGAGAGCTCGCTCGAAAATTGCGCGCTCGCCCGTTCGTTCGTTCGCTCGCTCGCTCGCCGCGCGTCTCGTCGTAACACGCGCCCGAAACTGTTAACACATTGCGGGACGCCGCGATAGATTGCCGCGTTCGGGCGTTTTCGACTGATGATGCATTCTTGACAGCGTTTTCCATCGTCCCCGATGTTTTATCTCGAAACAAGCACGGACGCCGCCAAATATCATAGGGCGACGCCAAAAATAACATACTACACGACGAGCGGTCGATGCACTCGATGCATCGTGTGTTTGCCCGAAATAAAATACAAAACTGTCCGATATACGCAATCCATTTTGAAAGTCTATTTCGTTATCTGGAAAAAAGAACACGAGGAACGCCATTATTAGTAAAACAAAATATGCTTTGCATTCGGCAAACGTTGCACGAGAGGATTCGGAGAAATCACGGTTTCAGCATATTTGCATATTATAAACGGCATTATGTATTCACGAGAATCTTTACCGAAAAATTGTCTTCTGTTTTTCGGAATATTGCGCCAAGCTGTCGAGGATTTAACAGCTTCCATTGTTATGCTTCTTTTCATAGACTTCTTGATATTACGCACGAGTATTTCTACACGAATATTTCCGTGCACGCAGCACTCCTTTATCTCAACGTATTTTGCGAAAATTTTTAGTGTACCTTCTTCTCGCTTCTGACGTCATGAGGTGAGAGCTCCGTGACGAGTAAGCAGCGTGCACAAAATTATTTAACCGTTGACTCTACCATTGACGCAATCGTTTATTCATGCACGGCAATCGCATTGGAATACTTTCCTCGACCGCGCACAGTAATCACGAAAGGTTCAGTGTGCACGACAGACGTAAATCGAAACTGCATGCACGCGCTTGAGTGCGCTCAGTCAGTTCCGCGCGCAGTGTTTGCGCAAAGAGGCGAATTCAATCGCGTGGCAAATTCCTGTCGGCGAAAGGACACACAATCTGACACGAGGAAAGTGACACGAGAAAATGTAAGAGGGGCCGAGGGAGTGAAGGACGATAGACGTTTTTCTCGAGGGGTTCATCCGCTCTCGCAACAGTTAAATATAGAATTATGCGAAAATTGCGCGTGCATACGTATTATTCAAATCTCGTAGATTAAATTTGCCAGGCGCTTCGCTCGCGTTGTCGGCGGGAATTAAGCCAGTGTTAAAATTTTAACTCGCCACGCGCACTCTCTGGTCGGGCCAGCGCGCTCCCTCGCTCGCTCGCTCGCTCGCGGACACTCGCCGGTATATATACCATTGTTTGCGTTAATTTACGGGAATAGCTACATCCGCGCGATGTACATTAACGATATCAAAGCGTCTCGGCTCGTTATAGAATCGCGCTCGAGACTACGAAGCTACTCTCTCGTATTTTCGCCGCGCGCGCGCGCACAGGCGCACGATTAAATTCCGCGGGGTCTTTCGCGTGTTAACACGTCCTCCGTCGACGTAAGAATCGTAAGAACGCAACGATACTCTCTTGCCGCAGAGAGTTTGCGTGTTAAATTATGTGTAACGATAAAAGTGAATTTTCCTTCCACGCGTAATACTGGCCGACTGTATTAAGCCGTGTTGAATTCCGGCCTCGTTACGAGGGAGATGCAGAGACTGTGAAAATTGTCTCGCGTTGCTTTTCGAGTGTATTTCGAGATACTAAGCGAAGGCTCGGCATATATTTTCCAAGGCGCCATTTCGCGCTGAGAGGGTCACGTTAAAATCGTGGAGAAAATCGATGTCGGTCTATTACTCCGTAGGGGCGCTACGTTACGCGCCAGTAAAGAATAGCGACACAAGCGGCGCCGGATTACAGGACTTGATAAGGAATCTCACGAGGATACAGGTCGTGCGCGCGAGCACATGAATGACTGAGCGCACTGTGAGCGCGCCGATAAGTCGTTCTCGGAGAACTCCGGGCCTAACGCGCGATTACGCCAAGGCAAATTTAATTAGATACGCGCGCGCATAAGTTGAAGCAGTTTAACGTTTCATTTAACCTTCAGCAGCGTCGGCTAAAAGGCCGCGGCTTGGTTTGGTTGGGCTTAGCTCGGCTCGACTCGACACTACCCTCGAGGAAATTCTCGCTTCCTCTTTGCTCGTCGCGTCACCGACGACGACGACGACGACGACGACGACGACGACGACGACGACGACGACGACGACGACGACGTAGGAGCGCAACGACGCGAGCGAAACTTAACACAGCGAATCGTTAAATTATATTTTGCAGTCCTCGCTCGTAAAGCCGCGAACGAGGCGAAGCCCCGGAACGAAGTAAAAGCGGAGACGTCGGTTAGCGCCTCGTCAACACTCATAAAATTCCCCGCGTTAAAGCCTCCGGTAGCTTAATGAGCGAGCGCCGAACTTGGAAACAAGCGGCATGATACAGTAGTGCGACTAACGGATGGCCCGACTAAAGACTGCAGCGTCGCGACGGGTGGTGGTCCTCGATGTCGGAGTGACCGAAAAGGAAGGGGAAAAGAGAAGAGGAGGGGAAACGAGAAAAAATGAAGAGAAAGATAAAGAGAAAGAACGAGAAAGAGATAAGAGAAGAAATGTGGAAAGAGAGGAGCTTGCGAGTCCGTGTCTTGCGCTACGGTCTTAGTCACACTTTCTGATAAAAGACCCTTCCTCCGCACGAATAGTTATCTAAACATTATAGTGATTCGACTAGATTTCGCGTGGTGCTCGTCGAGTCACCGAGTACACCGCGAGTTTCATTTGGTTCTTCAGCAGTTTCGCGAGGCTGCTGATCATCGCGCTTGGTAAAGCCGCCGACGTTAAATTAACGTGAGCCTCGCCATTCATCGGGGAAACGGTCTTGACTACGAGATTCTCGCTTGCGCGGAGTTCATATAATGGAGAGAAAGCAAGTTTCTCCACACGGGCACGATACTCTCATTGCGCTCACTTTATTTTTCTCCTCTCTTTATTCGCAACCTCCACCACCCACTTACTGAATACAACATCATGTAACATCAATTCTTTTCGCGTCTTTGACATTTATGGAAGAAATCTCCCCGACCCCCCTGCCGTTCACTAGTTAATTCTCTTTCTCAATAACTGGCTAAGGAACTTATTAAAGTCTTTTCCTAACGCACTGACGACAAAAGATGTGTATTATTAATTAATAGTGTATTATAAATTAATTTGGCGACGCCATAACTCGATTAAAAGATCCTTGGAAAAGTAATTCCAAGGTATTTTCCCAGAAAATCACAGATCATATCCGAACGAACACGTTCTTATGCCACGGCAGTTAAGTCGAAACTGAATTGGGTCTTCTTTCGGCGCGTGCAGCGCGACTACTAGAGCTCGAATTATCGCTACAATCGCGTCGCAATTGTCCCGCGCTACTCGACTCGAAACTCCATATCGTTATCTTTGATATCGTAGCACCGATTAACTGCGCGGCATCACGCACACCGAGCGCGATGCGACGTCAATGCGTCGAGCTGACTACTAACGCACGTGTCTCGCGCGTTTTGTCGCGAAATCCGCACCGCAAATTGCTCGACGTGGTGACCCTCGCGGCGACACGGACCGCCTAGTCGGCATTCGCGACATTCAGCCCCGGCGGCGAAAAGGAACCGAAACGAGCGTCGCGACTTAACACCCATGCTGAAATTCTCGGTGCGCGCCGAGCCCGCGCCGTTCACGCGCCTTTTCGTCGTTCGGCGAGAGGTAAGAGGGCGCGTCCTCCACCTTTTCTACCGGCAGCGTCTTTTCCACCGCTCCCTGGGGAAAGCTCCCTCGGGGCCATTAGACCACCCTTTACCCAGGGGGTTGACTTATGACGCCGGCTACGCGAAGGGAGCTTGAGTGAGTTACTCTCCATTCGCGGCGGAGAGACGTGAGGGTCGAGGAAGGACGAGCGAGGACGAAAGAGGATAAAGGAAAAAGACCCGCGTTACCCGATATACCTCGGAGGCACCGAGGAAGCGGATCCTCTTCGCTGTTTTTCGCTGTATAGAAAGGCTCGCGCGCCCGCGAGCATTCGCGACGGGCAAGGGGTGACGAGAGGGAAGAGCGTTCGTTATTTCGAGCGACGCTTCGTTGAAAGCAGTCCGGGGATACCAGCCCTCTTTCGCGAGGGAATTATTCGACGTTCCGATCGCGAAAAACGACGCTCGAACAAAGCTGGAACATCGCCAAGAAATCGTGATTGCACGCGATAGGAGGCTCGCATCGAGCATGCACCGCCACCTTTCTGTTTTAATTAATCCGAATGAGCGCAATTCGAGCCTAAATAGCTGGCGCAAACTGCTTTCATTGTCGTTGTTGTTGCTGTTTCGCGGAGGCAAGTCTCTGTACGTATTACCTCGACGATCGTCCATATCGTTTCACTATGACTGACTCGTGCCCGCATAATATCATCGATTGTCTTTGCATTACAGCGCGACGCGTCGCTGTTTGCGCTGATTTCGCTAATTTCCTATTTGTATCTTTGCTTCATAATCGAATTCGCGAGCCGCGTTTACAGTCGAATCTGGATACTATCTCGCGGTGTATTCGAACGTAATCGAGATCTCACAACAAGTATTGACGCGCTTGATGAAATTGCTATTTAGTTGAATCGATTCATCAAGCTAAGGGACTCGGATGGACGAGAGATTCGTCAGTTTTTCTCTTTCATAGAAAGATCGAAGGATAAATTGAGAAATTGTTTAAATTTTCAGCTACTACTAAAATATAAATTGGCCCCCGTACAGACTTCACCATATTAATTATGGGTCGACAACAATTAATAAGTAAACCTACCCAAAAAGTACACTCCAATTTCTTTCTAATTTGGCACAAATGTAGAAGTACACAAAATATTTAGGTCATATTTCTTCATTGTATTTATATTTCTTCTTTGAGTTTCACGGACAGTTTATAGCTTTTTAATGTTCTCACTCCTCATCAACAAGTACAACAAAAATGCATAAGAAATAAAATTGAATATTAGATATAGTTAAATAATTTTAACAAAATCGGCATAGCTGAGACACGAACCATTCTAAATTTCTTTAGCCGAGATTCCAACCGAAATATTTCAAATCTGTGCTAAATTAGTCAAAAATGATTCGAATCTCGGCTAAACCGAGAAATTATCTGTATAAATAATTTTTTAACTTTTTATATGTTTTGTTTAAATATTTTATTATTTATACAAATAATTTTACACATTTGACTTCATATTCATAATCAGCAAAAACGCCTACATATTTTATTCGATTTTATTTTTTATGCATTTTTGTTGCATTTATTGATGATAGGAGTGAAAACATTAAAAAGCTATAAACTACTCAAAGTGAAACTCAAAGTGGGCTAAAATAAAAAAATATAACCTAAATTATTAGGTTATATAACCTATTTTTTGTACTTCTACATTTGTGCCAAATTAGAAAGAAATCGGAGTGTAACTTTTGGGTAGGTTTATTTGTAAGTAAAGCTCACGTTAAAAGAATTCGGCGCGATCTACCGACATTGTTAAAAATATCGGAAATATTGGTGCACGTGATCAATAGTTACCTAAAATATCAAATCGCAATGCACATAAATACAATTTGTCAATGTTTACAATTTGATGTTATCTAAGAAAAAAATGGCAGATCGAAGTATCGGGTCCGTATTAATAGTCGTTATTTGAAACTTGTTTCAAGTGAGATTTTCATCAGGTTTACATTTAAAGTTGAATAAGAATTTTT
Organism: Odontomachus brunneus; assembly: GCF_010583005.1. Classification (NCBI taxonomy): domain Eukaryota; kingdom Metazoa; phylum Arthropoda; class Insecta; order Hymenoptera; family Formicidae; genus Odontomachus; species Odontomachus brunneus. The sequence continues at coordinate 1,753,915 of NW_022639480.1, forward strand.
CAGCTGAGGCACGACTGCAAATATATCATACTTATTATAATTTAACTAACAAACAAACTGGAAATAAAATTTGAATAAAAATCTGGTTACCATACATAATACAAGTTTCAGGTGAGAACTATTAATACGGGTCTCGAATATCTTTCTTAACGTGTCCGTCGATTTACATAAAAAGACATAACGTTGTTTCCGAACGACGGATGAATAAGCACTTTTTCAATAACAATAAGTTTCTCTTAGATTTCTGCAAAAGATTTGTCGTTTTCTCTGTTTTATTGTATTCTAATACATTCTTTGTTTTCTATTATATCCTTGTAGACTTGTAGAAAGTTTTTTTTTTTTCATTTTTATTTGACTTTTTGTCCCATCTAATAAAACACTATTTTTTACACTCTCTTTCTCTCTCTATTCCGAATCTTCGAACGGATTGAACGAAAGAAGAAACTTGCGGAAATCCTTGCGACGTTTCTCTCTCTTTCCAAGTCGTCACTACGATCCAACGATCGCAAACTACAAGTGGAAAGTAACGTAATCAGAAACGAAAGGAAACTCGGTGTTCAATACACATATCATAATTAAAAAGTGTCGTAGCAACATTTTGCCGCGCCAACGGCGACGTGCACGGTGAACGCATCGAAGGTACACACAGCACACTTCGCGCGGAATGCTTTCAGTGTAAACATATTTCCTATTTGTATTCTATCCGGATGGAATCCTGTATTCAGCGAGCCATGCGCGCGAATTCATCCCCGTTTCATCCTTCGATTCCACCTCTGCGACGATGCTTGCTATCCGAACATGGAGGGCGAACAAGAGCGAGATGACGCACTCTACCACGTGTGTGCGTATACTTATGCGTCGTGTTGCGTCGCGTCGCGTTTGCTCCCGTAATATTAAATATAAAGGAAGATATTTCAATATTGGTCGGCAAACATACAAATAGCAGCTCAGCCGTATACAGTTGCCACAGCATATACGTACCGCCGTATATCCCCGATGCAGTCGTGCCGGATTTTGCGAAAAGAGGAGAGAGAGAGAGAGAGAGAGAGAGAGAGAGAGAGGAAAAGCACGAAGAAAAATGCTGTCGCCGCGCCTACCGACGGGTAGGCGAAACGTGTCGCCCGAAGCCACGGAGTTCTCGCGAGAAACGCGATTTTCCCCAACGTAACGTAGGGAAATTCGACGACACTTTTCGTGGCGAGAACAGCGCGCATCTATCGATCGCCAAATCTCGCGTCCGAATCAATTACTTCAAAAACAACCGAGTATATTTATTTAGTTGCATCGCTCGTTCATTCGACAGAGTTCGATTATAGAAACTGCAAAATCGAATTTTCAGTTTTGGCGAGAAATGTCATTATCCAAATGCAAATAGAAGGATCACGTATATCACTGGACGAAAATTACAAGCGGTCGGGCGATTTAACGCCGAGTAGCTCGCTTATAAATCTCTGCCGTTTAACCGTCAATAACAGATTCCTCGACAAGTTTGAAGCCAATTTTTCCTCGAAAAAAAATTCACTGTTGTGTTAGGTATCAAAGTTCCCGAGCGTCGTTAATTGTCATATGCCGGCGATATCGATCGAGCTAGCAGAGAAAGGGGGGAGAAGCGAAAGGGGGGAGGGAGGGAGAGGCAGAGAGAGAGAGAAAGAGAGAGAAGTCCGTGGTATTCACCTATTATTTTTATTCAGCCATGTACCGTTGCGAATATAAAAACAAAATGCACGGGCAACAACTATTTAATAAAAACACGGCATTATACCACGCTACGATCGCAAATAAAACATGGAAATAGAAGCAGTTTTCGTAATTTCGTATACGGGACGCACGATATTAAAAATTGCACTCGAATCAATGCGAGCTATCTCTTTTGTCCCTTGTGCATCGTAAAACGAGGGCCGAACTTTAGACATTTACGCATGTATATTGCATCGATCTTGAAGATAAAAGAGCAACACGAGAAATTCACGGATTTACCCGATGCTCGCGCTTTAACGAGATATATGAGCTGTTGTTTTTTGTTTTTTTTTAAACGACGCGCGAGGCGAATTATTTTTGGTAAAATCACGCGAGGCAAAATTTGTGCGAGATATAATTATGAATAGACGCGCGCGCATGCGATTTTTGTGGTAATGAGGCTCTTGACTTACCCCATTTTCAGGGGCGCGCAAACTGCGCAAAAAATCGAACGCCGAGAGACAATGACCTCACGCTGATAGATTTTACAGTACAAGTACAGTAGCAAGATATCGCGCTATCTATCCCACTTAGCTAAAATGTTCTCAGCCACTTCCTCCCGATCGATATACTGTAAACTGGGATTATGAAAAGTTAAAGAGGAACGTTATGTCAGCGCCTTTTAGCACAATTGTACCCCGTTACGTCGCGCCGTATGCGTACCGTAGGACCGTACTTCAAGAAGGTTGCGTGCCTTGATTATATAAAATTTATAAGGGGTCCGCAAAGAAAAAGAGAGAGATGCGTTATCGTCATCTTGTGTCGTGTCTCACGTTCGAGATCTAATTGTTCATTGCTGCCGGTGTAACGCGTCTCTTTTCACGGCCCTTATGAATATTTTAAGCGGCTATTACGGCCCGTAGAAATGTTATCGTTAAACCAATGGTAATTCGCGCGTTCTCCTGTTAATTCTGTATCGTTCTTTACCTCGCACGTACGCGATAAAGTGAGAAGTTACGACACGACCAGCCAGTGGGATATTAAAATGGGTTTTAATGGAATCCGCAAGGGGCGAAGAGAGAAAAGGAGAGTGAGAAAAGAAGAAAGAAACGTTAATTATTTTCAGCAATGATAAGCTCGCGTTGAAAGAATTCGGCGCGATCTCGATGTTGTCGACGTTGTCGAAAATACCGGAAATATTGGTGCGCATGATCAATAGTTACTGGAAATATCAAATCGCAACGCACACAAATTCAAATTCGTCAATGTCCACAATTGATGGTATATAAGAAAAATGGCAGATCGAAGTATCGGGTTCCGTATTAGTAGTCGTTGTTTGAAACTTGTTTCAAGTGAGATTCATATTTAGAGTTGAATAAAAATTTTTCAGCTGAGGCACGACTGCAAATATATCACACTTATTATAATTTAATTGATAAACTTGGAATGAAATTTGAATAAAAATCTGGATACCTCACGTAAGACAAGTTTCGAGACATAACGTTGTTCCTGGACAAATAAGCATTTTTCACTTGTTATGCCATCATCATCGTCATCTTCTTTACCGGACGTAATATTTTGCGCTAACGATGCGACTTCGGGTCTTACCGGTCGGGGGATTTACGGGAAATTGTAGATGAAGCACGATTACGTATTCCGATCGTACGCGATATCAGTTCGCCTCGCTTTTCGCCCGTGATGGAGTGTTTTCCACCCTCCATCCTTACTTTTTCACCCACTTCTTTCCCGCATTTTCGATTCTAAACGAACTCTTTCGTCTCTGAAGCTATATCGATAAATTGTGAAAATTCTACGTCTGGCTCAAACACACGACTCCAAGATTCAGATTCGCTAATTGCGTTATGCGTATGATGCGAGAACTCTCTCAGCTAAATAACGAATTCCAAAATGGTGAACCGGCGCAAAATTCGGTGGGCCGCGAAATTAACAAGCGCGCTGTGGCTGGTCGCGCGCACCAATAATTGCGGCCTCCGTTTTACTCCGGGTCATAATATCCGAACGAAACCCTTTATCAGAGAAAGAGTAGAAAGGACAGGGAGAGAGGGAGAAAGAGCACGAAAGAGGACGCGTATGTTTCGTTCGTTCGCAAGGGAAACAACGCGGCGGTCCGTGTATTCGCGGTATTTGTCTTTCGGGGAAAAAATATTCGTAGTACCGCGAGTTTCGAAGTAAAAACCCTCTGGGCCGTGTTTGTCGCGTTCCGTTTCGATGCATCCTATCCCGGCGATGCACACGACTCATCAGAGGGGAGGCGCACTATACTTTGTATTATTTTCAATACGCAACGGAGTGTCGCTACGTATCCCCGCGTTATTTCCATTACTCGACGCCGCTTATCTCGTCCTCGCGATCATCCCCTAATTATAACCATCACTTCGATAAAACTACGTCAGAAGGGTTGAAAACGAACGATCGAACCTCTATAAACCTCCATCCTCCCTCCTGCCTCTTCCCCCCTCGGAATTCTTGGCTTAGCCGGTGTTTACTTTGCGAATGGGCAGGGCGATACCGTCTGTGTGGGTGGAGAAGATCGCGGAGACTTGAATTATACAGCAGTGACGTCAGCGAAGATAATCACACACCTCGTAACGGCCAGTTCATCATCGCGGTATCGCACTCTAAGGGGGTTGATGCATCGCGGAGGTCCCCGCACGAACCGGACGGAAAGCGGAATGTATGGAACGAGACGGGAGTAGGAGGGCGACGACACGGGGTGGTCGCCCTTTTCCGACCCTATCGAACCCAACCGTCTCCGCCGGACGCGGTAGGAACTCTATTAGCAACGGAAAAATGAAGTAAAAGGCCCTACGGATGCTAGAAAATACAGACATCTACTTAAACGAGACTCTCGTCCCGCGTACCACGTATATACATTCACCGAATATGTATTTTTATGTCATTTTTAACGTTAGCTAAATATCGATTCGATTTTCTTTTCAAACACCTAACAAAGTCTCCTTGTTTCCTTTTTCACACACAAATATATATTATAACTTTCTATAAGTTGGGATAGTTTCTTTCTACAAGTAAGAAAAACGACAAATCTCTCCCGAGTTGAAATTCTAATTCTACATTAACTCTGCAAGTTCCATCAAACTTGAAAATTCAATGAAGAATCTCGATACATAATATTATATAGAGGCTAATACTTTACCTTGTTATTACATATGACTATTTGCAGTAATCTTTTTTATATTGAATCTTAAAAAAATATTGAAATTCCAGAATTATTTATCTCAATATTATATCAATATTATCTCAATAAAAAAATAATATAAAAAATAAAAAAATAAAAAAAATAAAAATAATATAAAAATAATATAAATAATATAAAAAATAATATAATAATAATATTATCTCAATATTTTATCTGCGTTTAATTATTATTCTTAATTTCAATGAGCAACCTAAATTACTAATTTTATCTCATTTTCAATGAATAATATTAATTATGTATTTATCTAACTGCACAGAAAATATACGTGAAAGATAAGCATAAACTAAATAATCAAATAAAGATAGGTAAAGAAATGGTTAACCTTTTCAGGGATACATATGTGTATTATGTGTGTATTATGTTGTGTATTAACATATTTCATTTCTTTCTTTTTAATTTAAATACTGTCGACAAAATACAATAATGGACATTACTATGAACAAATATGTGTGTGTATGTGTGTGATGTGGTTATCATGATTGTCAGATGTCACTTTAAAATTAAATCAATTTCTTCTAATTTTAATAAATTCATCCCTAAAAAGGTTTAAAGAAATAATACATTTTATTCTCATCTCTTCCTGTTTCTTTCCTTATTTTTCTTTTTCTTTTTTTTTATGTTAGAAGTTTTTATGTTAGAAGTTTTTATGTTAGAAGTTTTTATGTTAGAAGTTTGATGAGATTGGTAGCTCTTAGAAGAATTGATAAGAAGCTGTCAAGGCAAAAATAACAATTATGTTAACATGTGTCCAATAATGCTGTTCACCAATAGAGATTTTACATTTAAATACAATAAGGATAAATATAAATAAAAAGCAGATTTTAGCAAATTTAAAATGGGACCTGCGGCTCAATCAGCATTATTAGATGAATAAATCAGCAATTACAAGATTTACACTAGATTCTAAGGTCGATATTCATAGCTATAAATTATTCACAATCTTTCATTAAAAACATAATTAGAAATCTGTATTCATACACCATTCAGGTATATTTATTTGTCTGGACCAATACTTTTTGTTGTATATGAAATAAATGCAAGTTAGTTAACCAATAATCAGATATTCGCATATAATTATTTGTCAAATGATAAACTATGAATATCGACATAAATTTCAACTCGGGTAACTCCTTACTCTGAGTAAGGTCGTCAAATATACGTTAAAATCGAAAACATCCTGCATAACAAGTGATCTGACACATCTGAACTTACCGACTGTATCGCTGTCCATGTCCCAACGTCCTACGTGGCCCGTTCTGGCTCCCGACTCACAGTATCCTGGTCTCTATTACTCCATCGTGACACTCCGGATACTCGTTGACCTGACACACATACGCACTGACTCGATACGATTCGATTGAAAATTAAGTTAACTAACGTGATGTCGATGCGAGCAGTCGAATATCTCAAGAGCCGGAGAAATACTTTAATCAATCGCGACGTATAATATCAACGTACTGATACGCGTGCTCCGCGCGCGACATGTTCGTCACTCGGCGACTCGAGACATAATGACTCCGCGGCGCGGTAATACGTGCCGCGCGTAAACACCAAAAAAAAAACACCCGGCCGGCTCGGAAATCCGTTATGTTGTAGAAGCGTCGATTGTTCCGCTCGCCGACTACGCGCGTCCTTGATTGACGGGCACGCGCGACAACAATCTTTCTTCCCGCTTGTGTGTATTCTAGTACTCTTAGTTTCGCCGGATGTTTTGCTACTCAATAAATCGATCGTTACTACAAATTTTCGACTAACGTATTCATTTGGTCTGGTTACGCGTTTCTTATCGCTATCAATCAATCCAGAAAACACATTCTCGTTTTCTCGATTAATCAACAGTCATACTTGAAACGAATGCGACTGCCCGAAAACTTTTAGTAACCGTCAGTCTATCGCGTGATCGAGTGTATATATCTGGCTAATAAATTCAACCTACAAAGATTCGGCGTCGCATATATTTCTGGCGTCATTTCTTTCTTTCTCTTTCCGTCTGATTATCACCGAATTTCTAATTTCCGATTAATAAACCCGACTATCATTCGATTCTATTACTGATTATGTGACTCTATAGCTATAATAATAATAAAATATAATAATAATATGCCGCGCTCGACACGTCGCGACAAGCATCGATTACACATAACGGAAAAAGATTTGATAACTTACTAATAATGTCCTTACGATATGCCCCAACGATCGCACATCGCTATTCTCGACTCTCCCGATATTTATTTACGTGCGAGGCTCACTTTTAAGGAACAAAAGAAGCGTGAAATGCGGAGCGTTGTCGATCGATGTGTTAATGGCGGTTGCTCGGAGCAAAAGGAACGAAGACGCGCTTTGTCGCGAAGATAGCGGTAGGTGGCGGCGCGATAGCCAATCACCGTGTCCCGTTCACAGTAAGAACTAGATTATTAAGGCTACCGCGAACGCGCCTCACCATCGATAGATCGATGATTGCAAGCAATTTTCGGCATCGTGTCTACGCGGAAAAAGAATTTCAATCTGAATAACTGAATGGGACTGTGAATAACCGGATGAGAAATTGGTCAAAAATTTGTGGTAACTATCGTTCTGTCGAATAAGACATCTTGCGAAACTGAATGTATATATGTGACACGAGAGAGAACCGTAACAAACGGGAAAATAGATAGTCGACCCCATCAATCGCCGACCGTCGTCGCCCGCCAATCAAAGACGCGCACAGTCGATGCGCGGGGAACAACAGTCGAAGCTTTTAGAACATTTTCGGCCGGTTAAATGTTTTTGTGTTTACGTGCGGCGCGTATTATTGCGTGTCGTAGTCATTGTGTCTAGAGTCGTCGAGTCGACGATGATCGGTGATTGGTGAAGATAAGGGACTGAGCACAATAAAAGAAATAAGGAACAGGGAACAGAGGAATACTGAAAACAAGAAATAACGCTATTTTACGTTGATGAATTAGGTTTCGTGAACTGTTCCCTATTCTCTATTTCCTATTCTCTATTCTCGATTCCCTATTCCTTATTCCTTTTATTGTACTTAACCCCTAAAAGAAATAAGGAATAGGGAATCGAGAATAGAGAACAGGAAACAGAGAATAGGGAACAGTTCAATATTAAAACATAAAACCTAATTCATGAACGTAGAATAGAGGAATAGAGGAATAGCGTTATTTCTTGTTTTCAGTATTCCTTATTCTCTGTTCTCTGTTCCTTATTCCTTTTAGGGGTTGAGCACAATAAACGAATAAAGAACAGAGAATTGAGAATAAGGAATACCTAAAACAAAAAATAACTACTAATAGACTATTCCTCTGTTCCTCTATTCTAAATAGACTATTCCTCTGTTCCTCTATTCTACGTTGATAAATTAGGTTTATATCGTATACTTTGTTAAATTTAGCAACAATATATAAATATATAAATATTTTAATATTTTTGTATAAATTATAAATATTTAAATATTTTTGTCGAAATGTGTTGTAAACAGACGTGAAAAAAGTTGTTGTTAATTTTAAGATAGAACGAAATATTCTGATAATATCGAGGGTTTTAATTGCAGTATATAATGTAGAATAAAGTCTAACTATAGAGGTAAAGGGAAAGTTACAGTATTCTATGTATATTTCCGTCCGCGGCTTCTTCGAATACATTCGGTTTTATACCAACTCGCGCTGGAATAATCAACTAAAGTAGTATCTTTGCTTGGATAATTTATCGTGAATTGTCAATGTATCGTAAGATGTATGATGATGATACGGCGAATCGAACCGCATGATCCAAAGTAACATTTCCTTACAATCAATGACTTTTTCTAAGGGATCTTTGAAAGAGAATGCCTTACGAGAGTTTGCATTTTATGTTTCAGGTGCCTTGCAGATTACCGAATCCGATGTAACCGATCAGGGAAAGTACGAATGCGTCGCTAATAACACCGTAGGCACGGAGTACTCCAAGTCGATCACATTATACGTCAAACGTACGTATTTCAATCGCATTTTAATATAAGTACACGAGAGAGCGTATATTTATTTTCTGACATAATGTAATGAATACTCTTTCAATATTCTCATAACAGAAAAAAATGTCAAGATACATTAGATCTTATTAGACGTGATATTAATAAAAAGAAAATAGAGGAAAAGGGACACGCGGCAAGAAAAGTTAGCGGCTTTCAAAACGCCGCAAAAGGCCAGCGTGTTTGTAGATGAAATAACGAATGCGGCGCAAACTCGTCGCGCAGTCACGTCAATGCCATAAACGTTTTCCTGCTCGTAATTAAAATTAATGTAACGCAATTAGGACGTAATTAAACTAAACGGGCGGCACAAAGGACTCGCGCGACTCACGTCGCGCACGTTACACCGAGATCTTCTCGTTTCTTGCGTCCTCGCGGCAAGATCTCGAATCTCGGCTACTCGCATTCACGATTTAACCGCCGTGACCGCGATTTGCAAAATCCGCGAAGCCGCTTTGAAACGATTGCGCTGAGTTTTGCCGTTCACACTTGGCGAGTTTTCGCACGGCGCAGTTAATTTGCGATCATAAAATGTACGCGTAATTATTCTCTAATTGGACGCGCCGCATTTGCATTTCGATTTAATGTCAGTTGTAAATAAACAAACGCGATCACGCGGGCTCAATCATAACGTAATATAACTCACTTACTGCGAACAATCATGATATGCATTATATAGCATTATAGAGCATTATAGTACATATTGTATGCGCGACGCGCGTTATGTCGCATATCTTATGTATTGCGACAAATTTAGCTGCTTTCTTTTTAATCCGTGTTTAAATTAAAGCCTATTTCCAAAAAAAAAAAGACTCGAACGAGTGAGAAAGTAGGTATCGGGGTAAATTTCTCGTCGAAATTTAATTTTAATTACTTGCCCATTTAAATATATATATATATACCGGTCCTGTATAAAATCCTTCAGAACGTCGCGTTTCACCGACTTTCTCGATTCCTCCACCGCCGCTGAGCGAAGTAATGCTTGGCGCATCATTGAATCTCACGTGCGTCGCCGTGGGGGCGCCAATGCCCTTCGTCAAGTGGAGGAAGGACCCCGCAACCGATCTGACGCCAGACGACAACTTACCGGTTGGCAAAAACGTCCTGACGTTGACCGACATTCAAGAGTCGGCAAATTACACGTGCACGGCTGCCAGTGATCTCGGCATAATCGATGCCACCACCATGGTGAAAGTTCAATGTTCGTATCGAGCTCTAGAGATAGATCGCCCCTTTCTGCTTTCTGCGTTTCCGCTTACGTTATCGCGGATTACGTGATGCGCACCAATTAATCGCACCTTGAATTCCGGCCCGTTTACGCTTTCACCGAGAAGCTGATCGATCCGTTTAAACCTGATATCACGATAGCAACACTGAGCACATACGGACCTATGCAGCGACATATTGTCAGCTGTAAAGCGATTTCTGGAGTGATACTTTTGAAATTTCCAAATTGAATCTGTCGCACGAGAGAAAGCACAACTCTAATCTTAGAAACTGTACGTTCCATAAAATGGGAAAAGCGAAAGTTTTCTTATATGAAACATGATTGAGTGTTACTTATTATCTCGCCAAATTATATTTACTCTCTGAACGAGTTATATATATTCGGAATTCTCTCGTGTGACAAACTTGGTCGCATATATGTCAGTATTTTTGGCATTACATCGTTAAGATATATCAGGCATGATAAATTTAACGGTTTCGAGAATCTAAATGTCAGAACAATTTCATATCGCCTCGTAATCTTTCAAGCGATCATTTCGAAAAATTGTCGTTACTTGCACGCGGATTTCAATCATCCATAGGAACCTTAGCCGCGAAAGTAAAGCCATATTAATCACCCCTCGTAGCTCTTCCCGGCCCGCCAGAGAATGTTCAAGTGTCGGACATCACGGCGACGTCGGTGAAGCTGAGCTGGTCGTACAAAGGACCGGATGAGCTGCAGTACTACGTAATTCAGCATAAACCGAAGCACGTGAACCAGGCATTCGCCGAGATATCCGGTATCACGACGATGTATTACCATGTTAGGAGTCTCAGCCCGTACACGGAGTACGAGCTCTATGTGATAGCCGTGAACAGCATCGGGCGTGGTCCCCCAAGTGCCCCGGTGATAGTCACCACTGGTGAAACAAGTCAGTACCACACTATTTTCTATCATTCTGGCCTCTAATCGTTCACATATCTCCGTCATCGCTCTGGGAAACGATCATTTCCTTCGTCGAATCTTGCGGATCCCAATTTTGTAAAGAATACTCGGAAGAAAACTTCGCAAGACGTAAGATCTCGCACGTACGTTGAAATGTTATTATCGTCCACATATATAGCATTGCAATGGAATTAGAACAGTAGATTTATAACCCGACCGAAATACACCACCTTCAAATGAAAACACCGTACGAAAGGAAATGTCGTTTCCACAGAAATACTTCTGATCTGATCGATGTATTTCTCTTTCGCCAGTTTCGTCGTCTCTTTACTCATCGTATAATTAAACTCAACCTGTTCTAATGACATTTGTCGAATCAATCATTCACGACGGTACCTACATATACGCATACACACACACACACACACACACACACACACACACACACACACACACACACGCACGCACGCACGCACATGTCTTTATTGGACATCTGTGTGTTATGATCCATATCTACGATAAAGTAATCCCAAATGGCTCATGTTCGATTTTCGTGCCTCATAACCAACACACGTACGTCGCAGTAAATTTTCCCGCCGATTAAAATACGAGATCCGATGACCTTTTTTCCGTGCGCGAGAGACCGCGGGGGAACGATAATGAAAAGGAATGGAGGAACGGCATTACTCCGACATGAGCGTGATTTTTGCACGTAGATAGAATTTTTGTACACCACCGTAAAAAAGAGGAGCGAGTTTTTACGTACATTTTTTGAGGGAAATTCTGTACTTTTTTCCATGCTGTCCGCCGTGGACGCACGATTTGATCCATGTAAGTGACAAGAAAATTTTTTTCACCTATCACCAACCCCCTCTGCTCTTTGTTGCACCAATGTGTTATAGTGTTTTTTGCGGGGCCGTTCCAGCGCGTCGCGCTTCGACGTCATTGTGTATTTTGTCGCCTCTGTATCCCTAGCCTCTCTGTCTTTTTCGCTCTTTTTCTCTTTTTCTATCTTTATCTACTTCTCACTCTATCTTTCTCCGTCATGACGTCTCCCCGTCTCCTTTTTTCAAAAGAGGGGACGAGAAACGAGTACGCGGGGAGAGACAGCACGCGAAATTGCACCTTTCCTACAAATATAGTAGCACACTTCTCACCCCGTGGAAATACGAAGGAGGCGGTGTGTGAAGCGCTCTCACTGTTCGTATTTTCACCCTCGCACTTACGCCCACTCACCCGCTGAGAATTGTCAATAATCGTTTGACGTTTTCTTTTTTTTTTTCCCCAATAGCGGAATCGACGAATGGAGGTGCCAGTAAGTGAAATTATAATACTAAGTGTGCCGTAGTCATATCATCTATGCTCCTTTTGCATCTTCCCGTTTAGTATTTCATTTCGATATCCTATCATCCTGTTTATCCGCGCGTAAATCATTTTACTGACGCACACTGCGTTCACACTTAATCTTTGAGACGCACAGATCAACACGTATGTCTTCGTGGGAGTATCCTTGTAGTTAATCATGCGCGCGGCATGAACCTTCGACGGTGTGTTTGTCGATCGTTACCATGGTGTTGCGTTGCGTTACGTTAAGAAGATTACGAAAGTGAATTTTCTTCTCCTTTTTCTTCCTCTATTCTTTGGTTGCACGTCCTTTGGTTCTTTGATTTCTTGGTTCTTATATTATGGTATATCCCGGGTATATTCCTATTTGCCTCATTCTGATGACTAATGAGTGTTCATTCTTTGTGTGTACGACATCTTTCCTGATGTCTTGCTTTTAATAATCGCGAGGAAATCTGTCTTCCAGAACCCGGTACAGCGCCGCGGAAAGTTCAGGTACGGCCACTGAGTTCCAGCACGATGGTTATACAGTGGGACGAACCGGAAACTCCGAATGGTCAAGTGACGGTCGGTATCTCTTCTTCCCCCCGAGTCGTTTTTGCGAGTCGAAGCGTTTTGCTAATTGTCGTTTCTTTCGCAGGGATACAAAGTGTACTATACGACGGACTCGAATCAGCCGATGGCGTCATGGCAGTACCAAATGGTGGACAACAGCCAGCTGACAACGATCTCAGAGCTGACACCACACACGATTTATACCATAAGAGTCCAGGCGCTCACAAGCGTCGGTCCCGGGCCGCTCAGTCTACCGGTGCAAATTAAAACGCAGCAAGGGGTACCGAGTCAGCCCGAAATGCTAACGGCGGTCCACATCGGGGAGACCAAAGTAACGCTCCAATGGAGCAAGCCCGCTCATAGCGCCGAGAACATTCTCAGCTATGAGCTGTATTGGAACGACACTTACGCGAAGGTAGAGACCACCTTTTCTTTCACTCAACTCTTCTTTCCTCAATTTCCTTGTAAAATGTGACTTGTTAAACTTGCGATCATGTCGTGGGTATAACGAGTGATTTTTTTTCTAATCGTCCGGATACCAGAGGAACTAAAAAAATCAAGAGATTCAATTTTCGGATCTTCGTGAGCAGTCTTGAAAAGAAAAGGGGAAAAAGAAACTTTAGAAAGATGCCGCTAATTACGGTATTTTTATTCGTACTAGGAGAAGCACCATCGCAGAATAGCGGTCACTGAAAACTACACTCTGACCAACTTATATCCGAACACCTTGTACTACGTGTGGCTGGCCGCGAGGAGCCAAAGGGGAGAGGGTGCCACGACGATACCGTACCCGGTTCGCACCAAACAGTACGGTAAGCAGAACGTACAGAGCGCAACAAACGAAATCGAGTGAGTTCATGCAGCGAGGAGTGCCAGACGCATGCCGATACATGATTGTCGATGCTCGCGACTAGGATAGCTGACTAGCTCGGCATTCCATCGCGAATGACGGGGCGGAATGACGCGTTCTCTGCCGGCCGATAATCATGCATCGCGATGGCACAGCAGGTAGGAGGTGCTGTAGCGCTAGACGCTCCTGCAAGTAGCGTAAGCTATCGACGCACAACACCTTGAAAAGAGCCATAAGGAGGACCTTACGTCCGGAGTACGCGTTCAATATTAGAAAGATAAAGGAAAAGAGAACGTAAAGAAACGGTATATAAAGACGGAAGATAAAGAATTTAACGTCGAAACGTGAAGTGTGGGAGAGTGAGAATGACTGCATGCGTTGCAAATAAGAAAGCCGTTTTTGGATGCCACTTTATATATATATATATCTATATATATACGTATATATCATACATATAAATTGCACTAAGCACTGCATTGATATATGTGTGCATTTTGGGCACCTCTTTTCATTCTCAATAACATATGATTTACGTCCGTTCTTCAGTTTTTCGTTGTCTCGTTCCCTTGCAATAATTATAAACGTAATCGTTAACTCAGCGCGTCGCGCATCGAGTTAACGCGAGCCGCTCCGGACGGACCTGTCTCTAATCACGTCTTTTTTCGACTGTTCAAGGATCGATTCATGACTTTTTACCTTGAGTGATTTTACACCTCTCTGAACCTTTTGACCAATCGTCACGTATACTTTCGTTGATACCCCTCGACAGTCACCGTCGACTGTGCGTTCGTCTCTCAGCCTTGAGGTTATCGAAACCAAGAATACGAAAACGCTTTCGCTCGCTCATTAATGTCGGGGCTGATATATTAATAAACATAATTAATTCGTTATACCGCCCGTGTCGCGCGACGACGTTGACGTCGTCGCGCGAACTATCGCGTTGCTCTAGTATAAAACCATGTTCGTCAATGTGAGATCGATATAAGATCGCGACAAGTAAAATTTTGCGTTTTCGCGCGGCGACTTTTCGTACCCTCGGTGTTTTGAGCCTCAAGCCAGAGTCCGGTACGATCGGCCGGTAACTGCCGGTTACACCCCCGCCCCCGATTTTGTTTTTTCTCCCCTCCTATAACTGAATGTTATACAGTCCCCGGGGCTCCGCCTCGCAATGTAACCGGACAAGCGATCAGCCCAACATCCATATTGGTAAAGTGGGAACCGCCTGTCGCTGAACGCCCCAACGGGAGGATCGCCTACTACAAGCTGCAAGTCGTCGAGAGCGGTCGCTCCGATTCCGAGGCGAAGATTATCAAACTGAATGACACGCGTTTCGTATTGGACGAGCTCAAAAAGTGGACCGAGTATCGGATCTGGGTACTGGCCGGGACCAGAGTAGGTGACGGGCCCCCGAGTTATCCTATCTCGGTCAGAACTCACGAGGACGGTATGTATCATAGACACTGACTGAAAGTCTCTCTCTGTTTATCTCAGCCACGCGAGGAATAACGTGTAAAATCCGTGGTGACGCGTAGCGAGGGATTGACGCGTCGATATAGTCCTCTCTAAGAGGACTGCCACGATACGCTCGAATTGGGGGATCAAGTGAGAGATGTATAATTCCCCGACACTCGATACATTGCACGCGATACATCGGACGAAAATGTCAAGTCGCAAACGCGACGGCCGATAACAACCCGGTCGCTACGAATTTCACACGCTAAACTTCGCGCGAAAGGAATATTGTAGGGATGAAGTAATAACGCGCCTCATCCGAGAGCCAAAAATATAAAAGCCCGCCAAAAGTCAGTCCGGTTATGATACGCGCGGTTCCAGTGCGGGTTGCGACGACACGCCGTGTCATTCTTAATCTGGTGAATGCATATTACGTATATGATACATTATTATATACATACTTTCGATTTCAGATTCCGCTAACGTCACTTTGACCTGTCTTTCTCTCTCTCTCTCTCTCTCTCTCTCTCTCTCTCTCTCTATAAATATATATATATATATCTCTCTATCTATCTCTCTTTTCTCTTCCTTAACTCTCAAACGAAACCAAATTATTCTCGCTCCTTCATATCTCACGACTTTCTGTTCTGTGTTTTCTTTTTTCTCTGTCTCGTTTCATCTTTTTTCTCCAGTGACTCTACACTCACGTTATCTTACATTGCATTTGCGTTACATTCTATTAAATTACATTATATATATACAATAATATATATATTAAACTGTATTATATTATATATATATGAGCTTTCCTCACGCCACTCTTGTGTTACAGTTATAGTTTCGAGAAACGAACTATCGAATCGCCCATCGTGACAAGAGAGGAAAAGAGGACGGACACGGCCCTTTTTTCCGGTCGGTCGAATTACCTTCTCTCTCTTTTTTTCTTTTTTTTGCGCGAACAAAAGTTTTGACCGCGCACGACTTTTTGAATTTTTCGTGCCTCTCCAATCACGCTCTGCTCCGATCGCTTTCCTGTCGCTCTTTTCGCAACCTCCTTCACTACTTCCTCTCTCTACCCCTTCGATTTTTACGAAGCGGTACTCGCGCGACGCGAAATACGAAACGATGATGGCCCTACTTTTTTGGCTGGCGAGATTTTATATTTTTGGATTTTTTGCGAAAAAATTTCCAACAACTTATTCTAGCTCCCCGATACCTCCCACACGAAAAAAAAAAAAACTCCAACCCCCCAACCCCTCTTCTAGTGTGCCTACGACATTTTTTCCAGGTGCACGCAGCCACGGATTTTTCAGAAGCTGATAACCGATTTTTGAGCTCAGCTATTAAAGAGAAATATAACGAAAGAGACGAATTTTCTTACCGTTTTTTTACAGGGCCTAATCGCAACTCTCTCTCTTTGTTCGTTGCCGTTGGTTTTTTTCACCCCAGCCCCACTTAAAAACTTGGATATCTCTATTTTGACACGCTAATTAATTATCTAATTATACTCACTCACGTGTTTTTGTCTTCCCTTAAAGCATTTGCAGGAGGATGATCCAGGTTTTGAACAGCTAGTTTTTAAGATCTATTCACACTATCGTAATATATCAATTACCTAATAATATGTACTCATTACACTCAGTGTTCTTTCTGGTGGTTACCGTGGTTACGTCAGTAAAGATGTTTCGTTTCTCTCCTTTAGTTCATTGACTCACTCTTGCCACGTGTTATGAAGATAGAAGTCAGGCTAGCTGTCCTGCGTGCCATTATTTCCGTTCTCCTCGCCTTGCCACGTCTACTCCTGTAGCCACGTGTACTCTGCGCGTGTAAATTAAGTAGGTGACGTGTGCGTTACGGTATTAGATAACAACTCGTTAAAAGCGCGCGCGCGCGCGCGTCACACGAAAATAATGGCAAAGCGAGGGACAGCTTGCGAGTGAAGCGCTTACGTATATATATATATAAAAACTCTAGCGAATGTTATATCTCACACACAAAAACTATACATATATATATATACATATATATGTATGTATATATATGACGCACTTTTTCACTATATATATATTACACATATATATATTTCTATATCTCTGATATATAAGGCTCTTCTGTCTTTAGTTGAGATTTAGTTCTACCTATCGTTTGCACATGTTTAGAGCATGCCTTCGTTTGTTTAAAGATTCCTCTACTACCTACCCCCCTTGATCCAGCCTAAGCCCTCCCCCCCCCCAGCCTAATTCCGAAAATTCACCTAGAACTGTTGCCCTACGAAAACGGAGGGAAGCCCGAACCTGTATATCCATCCTCAACGATCCAGCCTTTCCATCGTCACACTACCAAGATCCGCCGAACTGTGTCGAGTCTGCAAAGCCACACGTTTCCCTTACCCCCTCCCCCGACACGAATACGTTCACATTATACCATCAATCCTATGAATGGCATGCCGATGCATGAGACAGTTTTGCTTTTCTGTTACTTTCCCGTTCCCCCTTCTTGCCGAGCAGCCCGTGCAAAGGGGTGCCGCGGTTGAACCCGCATGTCGAACGTTTTTCGTCCTTTGCCAGACTAAACAACGTCCACCACTATCACCACAGAACTCTTGTCCTCCTCTGCCAGTTCTACAGCCTGTAACGAACGGACCAACGAATTCGGCACCGAGAGGAAAAATTGTTTGCGCGATATTTATACGTATAGTCGTTGAAAAAATAAATCTCCTGCCAGTCGTTAGCCGCGGTATTTTCCCCGGGATCATTTAATCGTAACTTCTCTCGGTGCAGAGGTGACACGCGGTACGACCCGGTCGTTAAAAGTTTTGCAACGCGCGAGTAAGTAGAAACAACGTACCGCGAGATTGAAAAAAGATATATATATATATATATATATATAATTGAACGAAAAGCGCGCGGAGAGCTTCGCGACGGATTCGTGAGCGGGCGAGCAAAGACAGAGGCGAAGACGAGACGCAATAAGAAGAAAAGAAAAAGAGAAGGGGAGGACGAGAAGATACGACGTTCGTAACGCGGCAACGAGTCGTTTATCTCGTACACGGACTATGAAGATATCCGTTGGATGCGCGTTGGAAGTGTGATTCGTCGGGCGGGTATTGTGCCGTCATGATTGTTGAACGAAAAGTCGTACCGACGCGTCCGTAACGATCTTCCCTTCGCCTCCTCCACCACTATGGAACGTCCCGGATCCTCTTTCGTTTCTCCCGCCTGCACCCTCGTCTCGCCACGTCGCTCCACGACCACCCCCCATTCCCGGTATTGTCCCGTTCACGGAGCGACTGATCCGGTGTCCATCCGGTACCCTCTTGAAGCAGACTCGGCAGAGCGAAGCGAAACGATAAAAAGCACTGCTGAAAGCACCCTGCCGTGTAAGCTCGCACATTGTCAAGCACAAAAATTCACCGTCGTGTATAGCATATATATACGTATCTTCTACGCATACGTATTTACGTATTATGACTGTCGTATCGTTCACTATTTACCGAGATATCACCGGCTGCTATGGGTATATAGTAGACATATACTGTCTCTCACCGTACGTGTGTGCTGCGCACAGGCACCTGCACCGAAGTCGCGTACAAGTCCGCACAACGTGCATTCACTCTCGTACTACTTTTCGCACCCACCACGCACGCATACACGCACCTGGCGAGTCACGGTGTCGCACGTACGCACGCACGAACGCATGCACGCACGCACGCACGCACGCAGGCAGGTACGCGGCGCATACTCGCGTGCGTGTTCGTTCGTTTGCGTGGTGTCGACTCTCGTAGTTTCTCGTCGCCCCCTTGTGCACCGATTCTCGAGAGCACCCGCTTTGCGATCAATTCGGCTATACGAGGGCACACGCGTGCACGCATTCACGTAGAATACGTGTGTGCGACCGATGGTATGCGTATACACACGTAGAGGCGTTTTACGAGGCTCACCGTGCACAGCAGCGGCTATACACATCTGAATAAATATTTGTTATAGAGACGATGCGATATAATATATACATACTATATCGTGCGCGCCGAGCACCAGCACTGAAAGCACCCACGAAAAGCACCCCCACTGTCGACTGACTGTCGTGCAATCTGGAGCTCCTTCCTGAGGCGATCTCGGCGGAACGGCGCGGGAAACCCGATAATGACTGAGATGATAATAACGATAGGCGCACATTTCCGCGAATAACGCGCCTTGCGCGGAAAATTTACTTTATTTATGACGAAACAAGCGACTCGCGCAGGACGATCGTGCTAAAAGGACTTCCACACTCCGAAATAAGATTATAAGGTGTCGGTCCGGCCTACGTAGATTGTGCTTTTTTTCTTTTTTTTATCGAACACATTTCATCTTTCTATAAGCGTTCGCTGATTTCTTTCTAATCGATATCATTTCACGAAGGAGGCGATAACGTTGTTTCGAGATCGCGACAGGAAGGTGCGCGCGTGAATGCGTGAGTGATTGTGTAAAAGGATATCGGATGAAAAAAGGACGACGCGTAAGAAAGCGTACACGAGATGTACCGAAAGAATAAGTATCAGAGGGAAGTGATCGATCAGAGGAGAACGACAAAAAAAAAAGAAAGAATCGGAAGCTCGCGCAGTCTCTCCTCTGCGCCCAAACGTTCTCGACGAGGAAGGGTCGGATGATATTGATACCAAGAAGATAAGAGAAAAATTTGCAAGGCGTTTTCGCGGAAACATTTGAATACCAATATTCCTGAGATCTTTTCCGATTTGTATTTTCGTTTGTACGCTCATCAGCCACACCACGATGCCGTGGACTCGACGGGAACAAATCGTTTTCAACGTCAACGTCATCATATTTCGCCCACGCCGGAAACCCCACGGATGCCTTTTTAATATCCGGCTGCGAAACTCTTTTGTTTTTTTTTTTTTTTTTTTTTTTTTTTTTTTTTTTTTTTTTTTTTTTTTTTTCTAAAAAGTACATCACGCGTAAAAATGGAAATGCAAAGTGTCCGTTCCGAATTGAATTTTCGATTTCTGGTCACGCGTAAAGCGCCCGGCGCAGGCGAAGCGCTGCAGCCTATACAGGGAACTTACCGTGCGCGTCGCGCCGACTGTACGGACGAAACGAAGAATCTGGACACTTGTGGACCGCGAGCATCGGTTTCCATTCATTTTCATACGTAATCAAATTCGTTGGAATGATACAACCATTCGACGGCCGTTTTCTGTATTACGTATACCTTTCGCTCTCTGCATGCGAAACTACGACCCGTTTCCATCTTCTGTCTCTGTAAGTCAAACGCCAGTACTTTACTATTCAGATAATACTTTGTTCGATATATTCATACATAAGAGATATTGTTTCAACGCCATATACAACATTTTTTTTTATATATACGTGACATATCTTTCATCTTGAGAGAGAGACACACATATATATATATATATATATATATATATATATATATATATATATATATATATATATAGACACGTTTTTCACATGGGTATCTAGAGAAGGTATCATTATTACACACTCTCTGTATATGTAAATGTGGTTTATTTCCTTGTGTATTTTCTCGACTGTGTTCTAAGCAGCGGTTCGAGCAATGTTCTTTTTGTAGGCGTAATGTTGAGGTCTCGACTTGAGCTTCGGCTGATCTATTGATGTTTCTATTGTTTTCTCTCATTTTTACTCGAATCACGTAAACTATATCACTGTTATGTCCCGACAAGCGCATGATTCATGACAGTTCGTTTCCTTTAGCTCGACCCAACTAGTTCCGCCAATTTCGATTAGACATTTAGACGTCATCGACAGTTTGACCATACTCGATCATCGACAGGTACGCGAGCACGATTCGTTAATCAAATAAACGACCACCACTACCGCGTCTCGGCAACGATTGTCGAAACATATTTACGCGCGCGTTTTACGCGGAATTTTGTGATTTTTGCGTGGATGAATGCGCGGATGGATGTTGACATTGAGGGGGAGTGAGACAGAAAGATAGAGAGAAAGAGAGAGACATATGAAGACGAAGGGGAAACAAATAGCGGGATATTTCTCGATGGTACCCAAATAGAGAGTAATATCTCGCTTGTGTCTCTCTTTTTTTCGTCTGATTACTCTCTCCCTTTCTCTCTCCCTCCCTCCCCCCTCTCTTTCTCTCTTCACTCTTTCTCCCCTCTCTCTCTCTCTCTCTCTCTCTCTCTCTCTCTCTCTCTCTGAATATTATA
>NW_022639480.1:1776248-1778408 GCF_010583005.1 Odontomachus brunneus
CTCTCTCTCTCTCTCTCTCTCTCTCTCTCTCTCTCTCTCTCTCTCTCTCTCTTAACTCTTTCTCTTCTCTCTCTCCCCCCTTCTCTTTATCTATCTATTTATCTATCTCTCTGTCAGTTTCTCTGTCTCTTTCTGTCTCTCTCTCTCTCTCTCTCATTTCTTCTCTAATTTACTCTGCCTCCCCCTCTGTTGGAACGACAAAAATTTTTGATCGAGCTGCTGTTTTTTGCGGGTGACTTTTTGGAGTTGCGAGAAAAAAGAAAAAAATACGCAAAAGAAACAATTTTTCCTCAAAAAATACTCCAATCCACCGACATCCCGATCTTGTTATCGTGAGTTTTTTGACTATACACGCGTGTACACGCAAAAGGAATCGCGAGTTTTTCTCACCATCACCCATTTCTGATAGATACCGTAGTAATACGACGACACCCTTTCTCTCTCTCTCTCTCTCTACTCTACTCTCTCTCTTTCTCTCGTTTGACACATCCTAGAAACCGTCCACCTTATTCTTTCTTATGGTTTCTCCCTCCTAGCTTTCTTTTCGTAGGCATTTTATCATAGGTCTTCCCCTTTGATGTCTCGTATCGGGGAGGAAAGGCACCGACCCGAAATCAGCATTATCACTCGATCGATTATTGCCACGATTTTGCCAGGCGAGTACACGATTACGTAATAATTTCTCGGGAGAGACACGAGGGAGAGAGCTTCCGCGCGCTCTCCCCGACACGAGACAGGTGAACATGAGCCTTTAGTTATTTCATATTTGGAGTAGTGATTGCGCATGCCAAAAAAAAGATATTCTCACGTCTCCCGCCTCTCTGCGACCAACTGCAACCGAGGGCCAAGCGATCATTTTTTTGGTCTATATAACGATCGATCGATTGGAGTCATGAATCTTGTCCAACGACATTCGTTAGCAGTGCGAGATAAATAAGCGGTGCGACTGCCATCGAGCGCATGAGGCCGGAACGAAAGGACGAATCGAGCGAATGCGCGCGTGTCTGGTCCGGGAAGAGATATGGACAGATGTCTCTCTGTCCATACATGTTCGTTCTTTTGGTTTTTTTCTCTTTTTTTTTTTGGATCGTAAAATCGAAAATAGCCATTATAGAGAGGGTCAATTTTAACGTTGATGATAATCAGTAGTGTGCTACCCATTGATATGCCTTAAAGATTAATTGAATTATTCTGTAATACTACTCAATGTACGTGCGAAGTTGACACGAATTTTTACGAGTTTTTTTTTCCCACTTTTTTGGCGACTTTTGGGGCGCAGCTGAAAAAAGTGAGTATCCCTTAGCTCATCTCGAGTTGTGCCATGACATTTTTTCTCTACCGTATACTATCTTTGTTTCACTCTTTCTTTCCGTCTCATTTTTGCATATATGTATATATACATATATTCATCTTTTTTTTTCCTTTTGTTTTTACTGTCTGTCGAGAGTCCGATCTCGAAGTGCCGTCCTAAAGTTATTTTGTTCTTTTGCTGCAGCCCAGCGTGAACATTATAATGTAATCTTAAGAGACATGTTACATTACATTAACGCTGCGACTGCGCGCTCGCCACCCTTGTTTTTTGCGCTACATAGCGAAGTTGTAAGTGTGATTTTGATCTCATCATTGACTGTGTACACGTAACGAGAGCTAGAGCAGAGCGAGCACGCGATCCACCAATCGCTTCTCATCAGTCGCGCTACGACGACGATTCAGTTCTGCGTCGGAATTTTTCTGTATGTACTTTGGTTGCGGCGCAACTTTCGTTTTTTGCGAGCCCTCCATCGTAGAGCTGTATTGTTACTGTTTACATATCGTGCCGGAAGTAGGTATTAGGCAGCGCTAATTCTCTTTATACGAATTTGATTTTCCCCACAATTTTATGTTTTCATTTCTCTCTCGCAACGTGCCGATTACGTTTCCCAGCGACGACGAATACTGGACCGTCCATGAGACAATCTCGATGCATCTCTCACATCTCGTCTTACGGACTATGATGCGGAAATCGTCGTCGGTCGTCGGGAAGTCGCGACTTCCCAACTTCAACGGTCGCCCGTGGTTGTAAATAAACAACGTTAAGCAGGGCGACGCGCGTATTTACCACTGCCGAAACGCGAGATTCGCGGCTGTAACTCCCCGTAACTTTCATCCCCCCCCCCCCCC
>NW_022639480.1:1778418-1794589 GCF_010583005.1 Odontomachus brunneus
CGACGAACAGCGTTCCCCTCTGTTCCCCCGCACACTCGCGCGAAAACTCGCATGCAACTAAACTATCTACTTGGTCTCTCTCAAGTCATGGACTCTCCAATATTGCCGCTGCGTTATCGTCCAACGTCACCGCGTACATATACTTTACCGTATAACCCGTCTACGTGCGCGCACTTCCGTACGTACACGCGAATCAAATGCGCGGGCTAAAACGAAGAAAGGAAAAAAGAAAGAAAAGAGAGAAAAAAGCATTATTGGTATTCAAATGGAGGATCGTATCAAGGGCGTAGAGCATGGGGTACAACGTGCCTCGTAATATTGTTTGTACGTCGTTTTGTCCGTGTGTGATTGACGGCATGTAATTACCTTCTCCACTACTACTTTCTTCTTCTTTTTACCATTCGTCTCTTTTTCGTTCACCACCTTAAATTACTTTCGACTTGATGATTTGCAACCGCTGTTGCCGCGACTGTTGGCCGATATCTTTGTTTCTACTCTCGATCGTATCTCAGACAGCCGTCTTCCGTTCTCGCTGTCTGCGACGCGTCTTCTTTTCATTTCGAACAAATTGAATGGACGAACAGACGGACGATTGTAGAAGAAACGTTCTCTCTCGCGCGTTGTAAAAACGCGGGTTCTATTTTTCGCTTTCTTCTTTTGAATGTATCTCTCCTTCTTATATACAAAGGGGTTATTAACTCTGGCTACGGACATTACGCTTATCGCTTCACACGTTGTTTCTGCATATAAAATGTAAATACATATAACGACGTAATGATCTTCCGGCAAACGGGACAAACTGTGAACGACTCCGCGTACTCTTTCGTTTACTCTTTAGTTCTTTTCGTTTCAACTGTTGGACAATTTCAGTTTGACACCGAGGATGATTTTGATTGCTACTTGAAGCAGTTTTGTATATTCCTGTCTTTATTATATATAGTTTATTATTCCCTATCCGTGTACGTCTGTGGGTATACATGAGAGTGTGACTGTGAGTGTGACGCGGGGCGGATATGAAGTGCACGGATTGATTATGGATTGCGTTACAGTGCCGGGGGATCCTCAAAACGTCACAGCCACTGCGATCAACTCGACGGCAATACGGGTCCAGTGGAACCCGCCGAAAGAGAAAGATCAGAACGGCGTTATACGTGGCTACCACATACACGTGCAGGAAGTGAGAGAGGAGGTCAGTTGGCGTCTGATCGATTTTCCAAGTTTGACCAAATTTTCAGGTTTAATATGGAAGCACGATGACGACTAACGTCACATTAACACGTACAATTTTATCAGGGGAAAGACCTACTGAACGAACCGATACGTCGAGATGTACACGAGGACGGCGTGCTTGAGGTGAATATCACTGGATTGCAACCCGACACGAGATACTCGGTGCAGGTAGCGGCTCTAACGAGAAAAGGAGATGGAGATCGTTCGGTACCGGTTCATATTAAGACACCGGGCGGTGTGCCGAACAGACCGCAGGTCAATGTGAAGTAAGAATCGTTTCTAAAATCGCGAGATATATCGCACTCTCTTCGCACTCTGCGTCGACACAACGATTTTCCTGCTTTTCAGAGTCCTCAGTAGGGGTCCCGACGTTTTAGAACTCGAGTGGGCAACACCTACTCAAACTTACGGTAGCCTGCTGGGATACCGTATCCGCTATGGTATAAAGAACCAAACGCTAAAGGAGCAATTCATTGATAACATGAATCAGCACACGTACAAGATTACAGATCTTGGTAAATATGATCAAAAGCATTCGTTAATTCGCGGGAGCCTTCAATGCGAGCCTCTTTTTCTCTTGCTTGATACGACGACGACGATCTCTACAGGTGAACAAGGCGTGGACTATGAGTTCAGGGTGGCGGGCAAAAACAGCATCGGTTACGGCCAGGAAACCGTACGATACTGGTTCAGTCCGGAGGGCGAGCCAACCGGACCACCGACGAATCTGTCGTATTTCTTTCAAACTCCCGACACCGTGTGCGTCACCTGGGATAAACCGCAACGACAGCACAGAAACGGACAGATAATCGGCTACGATGTGCAATTCAACAAGAAGAACGATCACTCTACCACCATCGACAGAAACACGACCAAGACCAGGGCGGTGTTTACCAATCTCGAGGAGAACACAGAGTACGTGTTTCACGTACGAGCGCACACGTCACAGGGTAGCGGTCCATATTCCGAAAAGATTACGATAATTACGGAAAAGGACATCGGCAGGGCGCCAATGTCCGTGAGAGCCGTGGCGACGTCGGACTCTAGCGTGGAAGTGTGGTGGGAACCGGTGCCTAATCGAGGCAAGATCGTCGGCTACCAGATCTTCTATACAACGACCGCCGTTGAGGACCTGGATGAGTGGAAGCAGAAGATCGTCGGTCTGACGGAATCGGCAGATCTAATCAATTTGGAGAAGTTCACGCAATACGCTATAACGGTGGCGGCACGTTACAAGACTGGCCTAGGGAGACTCAGCGAAAAGGTTACGGTGAAGGTAAAGCCGGAGGACGTGCCGTTGAACCTAAGAGCGCCAGACTCGTCCACGCACTCGATGACGCTCTCTTGGACACCACCCATTAGGTTGACTCCGATGAAGTACAAAGTGTCGTTCGACGCTGTGAAGGAGTTTGTGGACTCGCAGGGTATAACGCAGACGCAGATTGTGCCGCGTCGTCAGATTCTGCTGGATCCTCAAGTAACGAGCACGACGATAAATGAGTTGCAGCCGTTCACGACTTACAGCGTCAACGTGAGCGCCGTACCGCGCGACTCTCAATACAGACCACCGGCTAAAATCACAGTTACTACGCAAATGGCTGCGCCTAAGCCGATGGTGAAGCCCGATTTCTACGGCGTGGTGAACGGCGAGGAGATCCAAGTGATTCTGCCGCAAGCCTCCGAGGAGTACGGCCCGATCTCGCATTACTATTTAATCGTCGTGCCCGAAGATAAGAGCACTACCGATAAGCAACCGGACGAATTGACCGAGGACATGATCACGGGAAAAGGTGCCAAGCAAGAGAGGGAAAACGCACCTTACATCGCGGCCAAGTTTCCCCACAGGGATATTCCGTACACGTTCCACTTGGGAAGCGGAGATATCTACGAGGGATACGAAAATCGAAAACTCGTCAAGAACAAACGGTACAGGATATTCGTACGGGCCGTAGTCGACACTCCGCGAAAGGTAAGAAATAAGATATAAACGTGAGAAATAAGATATAAAGATAGCGTTTCATCGTCCATTGTTTTGTTCATAATACAATGACAATATCTTTCGCCTTACTAAATTGATGAATCTACTAGATGTTAATATATAATTTTAAATTGAACTTTTTGCAAATTGAAACTTCTAAAGAACAAGTGTCCTTCCTTCCTTCCTTTCAGCATTTGTACACGTCGTCACCATTTTCCGAGTACTTGTCTTTGGACATGAGAGAAGTACCTCCCGGCGAGCCGCCGCGTCGACCAAACCCCAACACACCCCCGGATGGAAACCCAGAGGTGTCCGTGAAAACTAGCGGTCAGGAACCGGGCATGCTGTGGGTAGTTGGTCCTATAATAGCGGCACTAATGGTCAGCGTCTGCTTCGTGCTCTTATTCGTCATTAAGAAGTACGTACACATTACGTATCTCTCAGGAATGCAAGTATAAAGCAATTGGTCGGTGACTGTCATGAAATATGCCTCTTTCAGACGGAGGCAACCTTGCAAAGCGCCGGATCAAGCGGCTGTTACGCGGCCGCTCATGGCAGCGGATATTAGCTCCAATCACGCACCTTCCGATCCAGTAGAGATGCGACGATTGAACTTCCAAACTCCTGGCATGATCTCGCATCCGCCGATACCTATCAGCGAATTGGGCAATCACATCGAACGCTTAAAAGCGAACGACAATCTAAAGTTCAGTCAAGAATACGAGTCGATAGAACCGGGCCAACAATTCACGTGGGACCACTCCAATATGGAAGTGAACGCGTCGAAGAATCGTTACGCTAACGTGATCGCGTACGACCATTCGCGGGTCATCCTTCAGACTGTCGACGGCATGCCCGGTTCGGATTACATCAACGCGAATTACTGCGATGGCTACAGGAAGCAGAACGCCTACGTGGCTACGCAGGGACCGTTGCAGGAAACTTTCGGGGACTTTTGGCGCATGTGCTGGGAATTGCGTACCAGCACAATCGTGATGATGACAAAGTTGGAGGAAAGAACGAGGATAAAGTGCGATCAGTACTGGCCTACTCGGGGTTCCGAGACATACGGTCAAATGACGGTGACTATCAGCGACGTGCAAGAATTGGCGACCTATTGCATCCGCACGTTCCAAGTTTGCCGGGTGGGCTATTCCGAACGACGGGAGATCAAGCAGCTGCAATTCACCGCCTGGCCGGATCACGGAGTGCCGGAGCACCCCGCACCATTCTTGCAATTCTTACGTAGAGTCAGGTCCCTCAACGTGCCCGACAGCGGACCGCTGGTGGTGCATTGCAGCGCTGGTGTGGGAAGAACCGGCTGCTTCATCGTGATAGACTCGATGCTTGAGAGAATTAAACACGAGAAAATGATAGATATTTACGGACATGTGACGTGTCTGCGCGCTCAGAGGAACTACATGGTGCAAACGGAGGATCAGTACATCTTCATACACGACGCCCTGCTCGAGGCGGTGATCTGCGGCAATACCGAAGTACCGGCGAGGAATCTACACTCTCACATTCAGAAGCTCATGCAACCGGAGATCGACAACATAACCGGAATGGAGCTGGAGTTTAAGAAGCTCTCCAACATCAAGGCCGATTCGACCAGATTCATATCCGCGAATCTACCATGCAACAAGCATAAGAATCGATTGGTACATATTTTGCCTTACGAGTGCACCAGAGTGTGCCTGCAGCCGCAGCGTAACATCGAGGGATCCGACTACATAAACGCCAGCCTGATCGACGGCTACCGCTATCGAGGAGCTTACATAGCGACGCAGGGTCCTTTGTGCGACACCACGGACGACTTCTGGCGTATGCTGTGGGAGCACAACTCCACGATCGTCGTGATGCTGACGAAACTGAAGGAGATGGGCAGGGAGAAGTGCCATCAGTACTGGCCGTCCGACCGATCCATCCGTTACCAGTGCTTTGTCGTTGACCCGATCGCGGAGTACAACATGCCACAGTACATATTGCGCGAATTCAAAGTGACGGACGCGCGCGACGGCGCGAGCCGCACGGTTCGGCAATTCCAGTTCATCGATTGGCCAGAACAGGGTGTCCCCAAATCGGGTGACGGTTTCATCGACTTTATCGGCCAAGTGCACAAGACGAAGGAACAATTCGGCCAAGACGGGCCGATCACCGTGCACTGCAGCGCAGGTGTCGGCAGGACGGGTGTCTTTATCACACTTAGCATCGTATTGGAACGAATGCAGTACGAGGGTGTCGTCGACATTTTCCAGACCGTGAGAATATTGCGCACGCAACGCCCGGCTATGGTACAGACCGAGGTTTGTAAACATAATGAAACATATACATTCTCAGCAATTGTATACGCGTCTTTCACGATGTTATTTTTTTTGCAGGATCAATATCAGTTCTGCTATCGGTCTAGTTTGGAGTATTTAGGCTCTTTCGATCATTACGCCAACTGACAAGTCGACTCTCGCGAGCAGAGGGATCTGTCGAGGGATAAACGGCAGCGGGGCGAGAGAGATATCGAGAGAGCAAAAGTACGACGTGTCTAGTACAATAAAGTCGTGTGACATACCTTCCAAGGACAAATACAGTAGAAACGCGATTACTAGTGTCATGAAAACAGGCAGTTAAACATAGAGGCGAAACGATTTAGTCAATGATGTTGCAGTAAATTGCAAGATTCCATGCTGGAAATTTTCACTCTTTACGACACGGCAGCGTGAGTCGCGTGCCGAGAGAAGATGATCTAAATCTTCTCTGTAGAGGTTAGATTTCGAAAGTTCCCTCGCAGTGCAGCGAGTCAAAACTGCCGCCGCCGCTTAGAAATACGTACAATGCGCGCGTGGTTGTACGAACGATCGCATCGTACGTACCTACGTTCCTCGTACGTAGACACACATACGATGTTCTTTTCTGTTTACACGAGCCTCGCTCGTCAAAACGAAGCGGACCCTTCATTTCTAGATGTTCTCTCTCACGTTCGAGAAACTCTCACTGTCGAGTACGACGATGTAATCAAAATTGTGGGACGGATCATCCACATGTAGGACTCACATTTTGCGATTTAGTGAATTGGAACATATCCCATATCGTCGAATCGTTCATTCGTAAAAGAAACAAAAAAACAAGGAAGACACACTTTTTAATCTCTAGATAATCTAATTTTAAGATAGACTGAAAAATATTACGACCATATCTCTCCCGCTCGAAATAGCTCGAATAGCGCGTTACGTATTTTTTCGTGCATGGGGTACCTCTTACAAACTGAGACAGCGAAGATCAAACCTTTCCTGTTTATTGAAGATAAGAGTGCTTCCTTCAGTAGCGATTGCGTAGAGGAACGAAAGTGTATTGATGTCTGAAGTCTATGTATGTGAGAGGAAGACAGGGTACCGAAATGCACGATTGACTGCGTGTATGCGTGTGAAGCGCACATCGTGCGCTTACAGCGAGAATTCGTTGTGCATGGCACGTTTCACAAGCACTGATTAAGGAAAGAAAACAGATTGAGAAATCAATCCAGTGACTTTCCTTAGCTACTGATAAAGAAGAAGCAAGAGAAAAAGATAAACAGGCAGAGAGAAGGAAAGAGAGAGATGAAAATTTCCGCTCACAAGAAACAAGAAAATTGCCATACTGCCAAATTGACAATTATTAATGCTGTACTCATTATGAACAGTAGGGATCTTCTCATTACCTATTATAATGTTAGATAGATCTTATAAGAAAATTGTTTTAAGATTAGAGATTAAGCGATGCCACTAGGGAAATGAAATGATGATGAAAATGACTCGAGTGAAAGAAGGATGAAAGGAAACGGTGCCTATATTCAATGAAAGGTGCGCACGTGAATTTGTGCACACTTCTAGGAAGAAAAAACAAGAGAAAATTAATTTAAATAGGAGCACTGTATGTTGAATTCGTGTACTGTTCTTCCGAGCCCTCGACGCCCTCATGTACAAAGTTCCAACGTAGCTTCTACCTCGAGTACGCTATATCTTTCGAATTCTGTGTATCGAGATAGACAGTTCGCCGCAAGTTCGATTTTCTCCGCATCATCATTTTGCGTCATCACTTGGCTCATCGAATGTTTCACATCGATATTTATACCGAAAAATATTTACGCTTACGTTGGTTCACCGACACCTGTGTGTAGCGTACGCTTTTACGATTTCAAATACGAGCCAAATCAATGCCAAAGCGCTCATTTCAAGGATAACGCTACGCGCGTGATACAGCTATTATTGTGAGAGGCGATCGATTCAAGTATTTTTACAATGTCATGTACTTGTAATATAATTTTTTTAGAATCGCCAAGAAGTAATTCTTCTCGCAATGTAAAATACTCGGTTTACAACGGCAATGAGTTTGGACACACTTATATCGTTTGATTTAAAGTAGCAAACTTTTTCAAACCGCGAGGACAATAATCGTGCGTTCGTCTACATCTTCTATATTGCTCGAAAACCGGACCGTACGTACGTTTGGTATGACAATTCGTCTCGTCGCTAATGTTGCAAAAAATAAATATCCCAACTTTAGATTACGTAAGATATTTGTGCGATAACGAACGCGACGTCGCCTCGAAAGTGATAGCGCTCGAAAAGTTTATCAAAAAGGAATTTATCTTACTTGTTCACTTGGTTGCAATAATTCCGCGAAATGCAAAATATGGTTGAGACACGCCTGTGTATCGTCGCATTCCACAACAGCACTTCCATGATTTCGTACTTTTTTGTGTACCCCCTTTTTACGTTGAATTCGAGTGGTTCGAGGGTCAGGAACTGTGACTAAATGTACATAAAAAGCACCGTCTGTCATTAGCAACATTATATAAATATATACATATATAAATATATATATATATATATATATATATATATATAAAATGATGAATAATATATACATAGATATATAAATATCGTAAAAAAAAAGATGCGAGTGCGCATAAGAATGTGCAAATATTATGCAAAACACATACACACACACACACACACACACACACACACACACACACACACACGTTTCCAGAGAGTATCGTGTTAAGTTTTAAGTGAGAAACGCGTTGCGTAATCTACTCGTAATACTTAAACTCCCCTTCAACACCTTTTACTTACGATTTTACACCTTTTTGATATTATTTTTTTAATTGTGTGCTTTTTTTAAATGATGTTTTGTAGCGTAATCGTTTTCTTTCGATAGGGACGTACTTCTACGCAACGCCTTCGTGCAAAATATTGCTTTCTGGACTGAATACATAATTCCGGGAGAGTCGTTTATTCGCTTTATTGTCGAGGTACTTCTTGTTTTGTCGTCAAACTGAGGGCCATCATGTA
Source organism: Odontomachus brunneus (assembly GCF_010583005.1). Taxonomy (NCBI): domain Eukaryota; kingdom Metazoa; phylum Arthropoda; class Insecta; order Hymenoptera; family Formicidae; genus Odontomachus; species Odontomachus brunneus. The sequence continues at coordinate 1,786,957 of NW_022639480.1, forward strand.
TAGCATTTACTACTATCTATATTTTCTCGTGCTTGTGTGAGAGTACTTAATTTATTCTATTACTGTCAAAATGGCATAATTATACCAGTGATATACACGTTAAATTTCCCACTGCCCAATAAATCGTTCGTAAATATGGCATTTATAACTAATTTCTAATTTAATGATAATTATTATATCGCTACTATGCTTGTAACAATAATGATAATGTTAGTCGATAAACGTGATTCTACAATTTTTGTTTTATGTCTAGAATTTTAATGTACGATATCTTAATTTTGCACTAACGTTTTTAAGTTACCACGCTAAGTGTTTCTGGAACACAGTCGGCAGCGAGATGCGACTCATTACGATTCAATAATGTTTGGCCTTCAGTGTAACCACATGCATCTGTTTACTTTAATGTGCAGCGTTTTACTTTTTTAAGAGAAAGTGTATATTTATACAATATTTTCTTTCCACGGAATTATTTCTTTTCTCGTCGATTTGATTTATGTATTTGTTACTTTAGTACAATTTATGTTCAATGTAACAAGCGTTCTCAAATCGATTAGGTCGCGATCACTTTAGTGAAGAGGGATTCTTCCATGGCGTCTCTTTCTTTCTTTGAGTACACATAATTTAAAAGACTGTAATTGGTATTCAAAGATTCTTAAAGCAGGCTCACACATTCCTCGAAAAAAATATCGCTAATGAGACGTTACACGCAGCGTATGACTGGATAATGTTTGTTAGCTCTCTTACGATATACGACTGAAAGCGCTAAACACGAAACTCAAAACAATGCGTTAAAGACATTTAGGATAAGAATGAGTGATATTTTCAAGATTATATGTTGTACACATCGGGAAGCTTCATCTGTAAATAATACTGACTTGTTTCCATTGAGATGTTTTCGTCCGATTCTTCGATGCACATTATGCGTAATTCATCAATTGATTCATAGTTTTACGATATACAGCTAAACCATTTTGACTGCTGTTTTTCGGCGAAATAGTTCCTCTCGCCATATGGAAATATTTCTCGATAAGGAGACCATTAGCTTTTCTCGATTGTAAAAGTCGGAAACGCCCTGTACACATTATGATTTATATTATAACATTCTTACACGAAAGAGAGAAATTAAAGACTTTGCTAAAAAGTAATTTTTCGAATCGTCATTATAGACACTCATCTGTAAGGTTTTCTCATTAACGTTCATCCCCCAGCGATATAGCAATGTGTAAAGAAACAATTAAGTTGTAATAGCGCGAAACTCGACCTTCATGGAAAAATTGCTCGACTTTGAGATTTCGATGTAATTACTACGAACCTATGTATTTTGCCAACTTTCTTGATGGCTTCACGTTTCAAGTTCCAGGCTAAAATACGTTACGCGCGAGAAACGAAATTATAAATTATTGTATAAATATACTACTAGTTATAAGTTGGTATCGTTAATCTATACTCACTAAAATTTATCACTACAAGGAAGTCCACGATATTCGTACATTTATATTAATAACATACTAATAATTGTAATGTTACTAAGTTTTTTGTATCATTCCAGAACTTTCGTATACGTTGTACTTTGGTAGCGTGTCCCTCGTTAGTCTTTATAATTTTTTATGACGTGAGATGTATAGAGCAATATGTGGTTTGTTGTATTCTTCTTCTTGAAAAAAAAAAAAAAAAACGTACACAACTCGCGTCTTCGGAGCGGTTTTGATAATGTAATGAAATACAATCGGCTACACGTTAGCTCCGTGCAATATAGCGAGTTCATTACTGTGTATAAGATCGCCTCAAATTCATCTGCGGATGAATCAGCAGAGTGGCCCCGCGGTCGCGTGCGCTCGCACGAATCCGAAGAAGAATATGAATTTAAAAGCAAAGAATAAGTCAAATACTAAATATCGTTGAAAGAATGGGAAATTATTTTGTGATACTTTCTTGCCAGAAAGAATACAACAGGCTGAGGTAAACATGAATAAAAATGCAATGTTACTAATTAACAACTATACAAAATAAATATTGTGTAATAGGAAGAGTCTGTTGACAAGGAAAAAATACCGTGTACATTATGTATTGCCTTGCGGCATCAATAAACTAGTACTAACGTAACAGGATACTGTTCTTTTTTTTCTACCCGCGCTGTGCGTTGTCAAAGAACGCCGACGTAATGGATCGGATGGGTATTGTCTGAAACTGTGCAGCAACACACACACATACACACAGAGCAGATAAAAGTGTAGTAACGATTTATTATAGAACGCTTAGAAGATACTGTCTAACATCATTATTTACAAACGTTTGCAAAGATTCGTTAAATTATTCGGCAGGAGAATACAGACGTCGCATTACGGATCAATGCTGACAAATAGATCTATATGACATTAGTCGGTTGATTAGAATTATTTGTCGGAGGACTTCTTGTCATCATCGAGGCCACCTGTGGCAGAAGAAAAATTCAGAGTAAACACATTATAAACACAGATATAAATAAAAAGTATGCGTGAAAGATTATTTAGTTCGCTTCGAGAGGAAAATGTACATTTTGAATCACTTGTTTCCTGAAGAAATCACTCGTGGCCGTTGAGATATTCTTGTCATTTCCCATTTTACATTGGACATAGCCGTACAAGTTTGCGCCATTTAAAACAATGGCGATACAGACGAGCAAAAGCCATTTGAATCTAAGACTGAACAATGCGGTGATAAAGTGTATTGACCAAAGAAGCGGGCACAAGATCAGAGCCAGCCAAAATATACGCGCCTCGGTTGCGTTAATGCGATTCTGTTGAGCACCCTGAAACACAGGGCGCATAGCAGATATTGGATTTTCAGACGAGAATCGTGTTCAATAGTGATCTAATTTATTTAGTCAGCTGACATCTCGTTAAATAAACACAATAATCGGCAACTGTGACAGTAAAATAAATTCAATCAAACAATTGTCTGTAATGCATGAGGAACAACGGTGGATTTAGAAAGTGTCAAGAGTATATGGCGTGGAACAGCTGGTAAACCTTGAATTACTCAATCTGATTAAATCAATGTTCAGTGAAACGTAACATATGTAAAAAAAATATATATATACTTGACAACTGAAAGTTATGTTAATGCAAGAGTTGTAAATGCTGCGATAATTATACTACAACCGGATCTCACATCACCTGCTATAAATATAAAGTAACGTGTGAGAGTTTATATGACACATACAATATATTCAAGCTTTTTAATGCAATTATTCTCTTAATCTATTACACAGGACTTGAGATTTCATAATCAATTTAAAACATTCAAAATAAAACCACGATAAATGATATATGCATAAATGAGCATTCGATGCAAGTGAAAATACACGTCAGAATATATATGATAAGAAGCGAACCTTCTTAGACTCAAAAACCCAATGACTCTTGCCATCGTCATCCACATAATTCCACCATCTAAGGCCAACCATTAATCTGCCCGTAATATTCTTAACTGTCCAGAAATCCATCGACAAAAGTAGTATAATGGTTACAAAGCTTGCTATAAAACCATCAGTAAAGAAACCGCAAAGCATGTAAACTAGTATGGCTGCTATCCTGAAGGCCAAGTGAAACAGCGTAACGTATGGATGTCTAGAATTGCAAAGGATAATATTTCATCTTACAGACGTGTAATCCACTTGCGTTAAGAGAGGTATGTTATATGTACTTAAGCTTGTTGGCATTTCGGGCCACCTCCTCCTCCTCGCCGAATGCAATCGTATCGTCGTCCATCAGTAAAGGTACCTATAAACAAAATCGCGAAATATTCGCAGAAAGAGCGTCGAGTATGCGTTCAATCGTTCTTACGCCAAGATCATACGTGTAACTGCGTATTTATGATACAGATGAGGAGACACGAGAATGAGAAAGAAAGAGACGAGTCGCGAAGTGAAACCCCGAGAACACCGTTTGCCCACGTCTATTAGCACGAAAAATTGCGACGTTATAATTAACGAATCCTTCCTTCGCTGGTATACATACGGAAAACGAACGGCAGAGAGAACAACCTTCCACTTACTATCGCCAACTAGAACTATTATTCCCGGTAGTCCCGTCCGTAAGAAAACGACTATTTCGCTACACGGGACAATCGAGTGCTTCGGGGGCACTCTACGACTAAAAAACAGAACACACACCAAAGATGTAGCGTCAGTATGCGGTTGATAGCGCGGACAATCGTCAGACACCTACCGATGCGGACGCCATGTTTCGCACGTTGACAGCCACCGCGTCGTCTGCTGCAACGGTCGACGGTAGCGCCCGGCGGCGGCTCGACTTTGTTTACCGTCGCGCGAAAACACGTTTTTTTTTCCAAATGTAACGTGACTCTCGGCGTTCCGGCGTTTCACCGAGCATTGTCGATCAAGGTGAACACCTTGACATCGTTAATAACCGGTGCGGCCTCGTCGCGAGTCAACGGTAGCAGATCGCGTCCACACATTTGCCAGCTCCGACTGGCCGTCGGCGATTGGTCGAAAACGGAAGCACAGTATGTGCTGCCACGGTGCTAACGTAGTACGTCACGCGGACGTGAGCAACCCTGCTTATCGGCGCGAGGGAGAGAAATCGAAGGCGCGCGCGCGCGCGCGTCCGGCCCCGCTTCCGCCTCCGCCCGCACCCACATGTACATCGCGCTCACGTATCTACGCACGTCGTGTCCGGTCTTACACACGTGTGGAAGACGCGTATGTGCGTGCGAATCAATTAGAACGATATTCGGAAGTCGCGATTGACGACACACGGGTGCGGAGGCGGCGGGCGGTAATGTGTCGCGCGACATGGTCGTTCGTTCGTACGTACATACGTGGTAGTGGTGTCGGTGGCTCGATGCTCGTGCGTCGATGGTGCGCGCAGTGGTTGAGATAAGCAGCGCGGGGGACTGAGTGCTCACGCAGATCTCGTGTCGTGTTCGGCTCTTTCGTGGATCGTTCTCGCTCGCTCGCTCGCTCACTCTTTCACTCGGCCGTTGTCGCGCTCCCGTACGTCGGCGCCGTGACGCGTTCGTACGTCGACCGCATATAAGCCACGCTCGTCTCGCTCGATGTGACGTAGGGACGCACTCGCTCAGGATGATCAAGGATCACACAGCGACCACTCAGGCGCTCCTCGGGACTCTGTTCACGTGGGCTCTCACCGCAGCCGGCGCCGCGCTTGTCATCGTCATACGAGGGAAACAAGTGAGTACTGTTACCATTTATTCTTCGCGCGTGGTTGTCGCTGTTGCTGCTGCTGCTGCTGCTGCTGCTGCTGCTGCTGCTCGCGATGAGCTTCCTCACTTTCGCGTCGAACGCGTTCAACGTCCCCGTGATAGGCGTACGTCACAACGCGTCGACAAACTTAACCTCACTCGCGTGCCGCGTACAATATTCTTTCGGATCAGCACTCTGAGCGCGCGTCCTACACTGTCTTAAGCGTTCTTTCAATTGCACTTCCTACACCTTTTGCTTTTACTCCGCCTCCGTAAATTCGTTCGGGCGTTTTCTCGTCGCAAATTACATTTCCAAACAGCCCATGCTATATCCATGACACGACACAGATCTAATAGAGAGGGGAAACACGCACCTTATCGCGCTCGACAATCTATTATAGTTTAATTGTTAAAACATGGAATATACTAGCCTGTCAACTCGCAAAGCGGAAGGACCAATCAGCGTTGTCGCGTCGAACGTAAAGTCGATTATCGATACGACACGAATGAACTTAGGCGCGAGGCATTTCCGGAGGGAAAACGGTAACGTCGTTCTTTTGGAAGAAAAATGGCACCTCGACCGGTCGCACGAACGTCCACGAGCACGTTTCTAGCGGCTTCAGCAGTAGCAGCAGCAGCAGCAGCAATGTCGTCCACCTGCTTGCGTAAGTGAAGGCCAACGTACGGCGTATTTAAATTTAGAGTTGGTTCAACGAAACTAGCTCATCGGCGCTCATAGCCACGGCGTCTCTTCGCCTTGCGGGATTGATGCGTGCATAATCCGCCGCTTCCTCCGACTTTAATCCTCCTACTTCCTGCGACTTAATTCGCGTGAGCACGACGGGAGAACGACGGGAGATCGCGCGCTTTCACATTTTCCTACGCACGCCGTGAACAGGCCGTCACGAATTTTGTCCTCGTTTGTCAAGATAACCGCCACGTTCACCTTCGAGCGATGTGACCTTCATTACGAGCTTCACTCGTTAATTTGCTACATCGCGGACCCGGACATAGGGAAACTCGCTTCGCAGTATATCGCTCTGTAAAATCACGTTAACGACCACAATTCACTAATTATCTACGAAAAGTACGAAGAAATTACTTTACATAGTAATTTATCATTTTTTATATATACATTAGAAAATGTAGCGTGATTTTTTATTTATTTATTTTTTGTGCATTGAATTTCGAGAATGCTTTGTAACATTCGTAATACGTGAAATGGAAAATATTTTCAAGTTACTAGAAAAAAACTGTTTGCTTTAGATTTTACTTTTTTTATCGACATTTTATTATAGACTTTCCTTGTTCTAATCTTGATGTGATAGTGAGATAGTAGAGTAGAATCTATTTTTCCTACTTTTGATATCAATGGCTGATATAATATGCGCGTAAGATATACAACTAACGTCACCTCATTTTTTTTGTAAACATCATTCGAGCTTATCTTCATAATAAAACTACGTTTCACTGAAATAGTACCAAATTATTTATAGTATCTGTAATATCCGTAACTATGACTAACTGCCAGTACTGGCAGTGAATATCGAAACATAGCCTAATGCTACAAATTCTAAACAGAATCGTAACTCTCGAAACTTGTTCCCGTGAAATCCGCAAGAATTCTATACATATCATACTTACGATCACTTGTAAATATCATAAATGACGTGAAATCGTACATATTTACAAACGATCGTATGATACAGGATACATAGAGAATTGTATACCTGTTCATAAATTCTTACGAATTTTACGAGAGCAAGCTACGAATCTTGTTTTAAAATAAAAGCCACACAAGTACTACGTCATGAAAAATAAATCCTATAAGTAATAAGAATTTTTTGCGAGGGAAGAGGCCGTCTCGTAAATATTTTGTATAATTTTCGCAGTACATTTGCAAAAGAGATTATTTAATTGATATCGCAAACGTTATCGTACGAAAAGCAAATAAGACTTGTCGATCGTACTTCCGTGTAATTGATATACGAGATAAAAAACACGTACGCTTACGCTTACGAAATATTGACACGAGATATTGATATTCGTTTTGTATTAAGCACACGTACGTTCCAAGTAAATACTCATACCACACCCCTGATGTCTCGACGGAAGTTAAACTTGAACTTGGCGAAATCGAGGAAGCGAATTATAAGTTACATCGGCAAAGCTATTTCGCGATGAAATAAACGTGCAAATTCGCGAGATTGAAATTTATGACATTCGTGGCAAATGCTATTTCTTTACGTTCTTTTGCTAGATCGCGCAAATACCGTCCTCTGACCTTAAAGTATAAATAAGTGGAGCTATTTTGTAGTATACGCTTCAAGTGTCTTTAGAAAATAAACACGCGCCCGCGCGCGCACACACACACACACACACACACACACACACACACACACACACACACACACACACACACACACAC
>NW_022639480.1:1794599-1801200 GCF_010583005.1 Odontomachus brunneus
TCTTGAAATTCCCAAATAGCAGAGAGTCCACCTTCTCATCTTACTTACTCAAATCTGCGAAAGAATCGCAAATTTCATAAAGGCATGTTTTCGTTTTAGCGTAAACTCCTCGATGTCAGCCTGGGGTTTGCAGGCGGCGTGATGGTGGCAGCGAGTTACTGGTCATTGCTGGCTCCAGCGATCGAAATGGCAACCGAGAGCAAGATATACGGGGCGAATGGCGAGTACGCGTTCGTGCCGGTCGCAGTTGGCTTCGTCGTCGGCGCGGCATTCGTATACGGGACGGACGTGTTGATATCTACCCTCGGCATTCAGTCCCCCAATGTGCTTTTAGCTATGCAATCAGTCGGTACGAAACAAAGACGCAAGATCATTGCGAAACTAAAGAGTGACGAGGACTTAGACGATAATGTTCCGTTTAACAACGTACAAATTTCCGGAAGTGGAAAAATGTACACTAGTGTCGAGTCGACCACTATCGATGGTATTCCTCTTGTAAAATTCCAGTTTTCCTCTCTGTAGGCTTGGAAAATGGGATCAGTTCGCGATACATATACTATACCGTTCTATATATTTATATATATATACATATGTCTATATATGTATATAAACGTCAGTGTACACTCGCCCCTCTTTGCTTTGTCGCAGACATAGCTGGTTTTTATCCAGGGATAAGCATTCTTCTCTTTTTTGCTATCTATGTTAGAAGCGTCGCGCCAATATTGTTCTATCTTAAGATACAAATGACGCACAAGTTGGAACTTTTGCATGTAGCATGATACAAATTGCTTATGAAACAAGTAATAGTATTTAACTCTATCTGACGTAATACTTTTTTTTAATCTGACAAAATGTTGGCAAGATAAAATTCAAAATTTGTCAATAATGAAATGAAACATTAAGCGTTCTTCTTTCACGAATTTAAAACTGTTGTTACTGAAGCGACGAATTAAATTTAAAATAGATACTCTTGGAAAAACTTGATATTAATACTTAATTAATTATTGCTTATTCCGGATAAATATATTGTTTGTATTTAGTTGTTTTGAACGATATAGTTTCCCGTTTGCGTAATGTCCAATAGGAGAAATGTGAGAATGATTGATTGACATACGCACTTACTTCAAAATACCTCAAGCTTTTTATTAGTATATGCATGGTATTGTTCGTAGTAAAAACACATGTGGAACTCCGACACACGGGTTCAAACTAAACTTACAAATAAAAATACCCGACTCCCAACCGGCTAAACATGTGTCACCTATATAACTCATAAATTAAAAACTACTAATGAGTGATGTGAACAAAGAGTGTGAACAACAAGGCCGAAAATATCAATTTAAAATCCATCACTAATACAGAATGCACGTCCGCGTAAAATGTTATTTAATAATACATACTTAAATTAAAAATAAATAATAAAAGCATTTTTTTTGGATTTGTGTGAGGAGTTCTACGAGCTTGACAAAACTGATCTTATTAATCCTGCCTAAACGAACCTCTAACTTGCTCGTCCAATTTAAAAGATAATCCGCAGTGCAAAAAGATCCTTTTTTCGAACCTTCGTCGAGATGATCAAAATTGTATTTGCATGAAGTGCTCCTGTGCCTATGGTTCAGTTTTTTTTCTTTTTTTTTTAATCATGCCAGAGTGGCATATGCAGAGCGTGATATATGTATTGTTGTGAATGTTTAATTTTTCAGGCTTCTACGAACAGAATAGTAGGCGTCGACAAATAGCGAATATAAATCGAGCGTCGGAATCGGGAGAGATCGGCACGGTTTATGAAGATCCCAATAACGAGGCGAGAAACAACCAATGGCGGAGGATATTGCTGCTAGTTGTGGCGATTACGGTACATTTCTGCAAGATAGTAAATAACCGCTCGAACTGTTCGTTTAAATATCGAACCGTTCGTGTATCACACGGGTTGTCGACTGTCAATAATAACGTCTTTTGATTTTCACAAAACTAGGTGCACAATATACCCGAGGGCCTCGCAGTTGGTGTGGGCTTTGGAGCGATAGGAAGTAGCCCATCAGCAACATTTGAAAGTGCAAGGTAAGCTATATATAATCTCTTACAAGAGATAATATACATTTCAATGTTATATTCACAAATAATTTATTCATTTATTATCGCGCAGTTATTAATTGACATAAATTTGTTCCCCGCGGAAATGATACTCTCATAAAAGTAGAGATAGCGATCAAAAATTTAAATATATCGCTATTGAAATCAAAGAAACTTGAAAGAATAATAATATGCTTTGCGTCTGGTGTGACGTCGCGCGACACTGCTAGCGACGAAGACTGTACTACTAGTATTACTGGTTTAGATCAATCTTGCCTATTCAATTGATTACGCGAGTCATAAAGGTTAAATGCGAAGTTAGCGAAGTGGTGGATTTTATGCATTATCGTGAACAGTACTCACGAAATCGAAGGAAAAGCGATCAGTAGAAAACCGGGAAGCAAAAAGAAGCGACAATATTATATTATTCGTATTTCAATCCGTGAGGTGAAAACGAGTTCAGAATTCATAAATAACTGATGATGTCTCGCCCCACTTTAATCATTCGTCATAGAGTGATATTTGTATCACATTCCAAGAGCGATTCACGTCATTAGCGACCAGTTTCATACAATAAAATACGTATTTTATTAAGCGTAAGATGATTCTAGATCGCATTAATAGAGTAGCTGACGTAACAAAAGAGAAACGGAATAGAAAGTCGAGAGACAAAATTTTTGCTCGATAGAAAAGAAAATAATACGCAATAGATATTCCGTGAATAGGAGACTAAATTTTGTGCCAACGTTTGAATTACTTTTATATAACAAATAAATAAGAAAAACTGTACAATACAAAATGGTAAACGAAACAAGAGAGATCCATTGAGACTTGTTCCGACATGTTAATCTCGGGATTTTTTATTTATTTATTTATTTGCTATATAAACGGAGAAATAAAGCATTATAAAGCATTATAAAAAATAAGATACTCCGATCCTATTTCTACAACAATATTTCCAAGATTAGAAAATATAAATTAAGCGCATATTCAGATATATTATGTACACAATTTCACTGAAAAAGATCACACAGCTTAATATAATTAGAAACTATAGAAGTCTGTCAGAAACTAAAGAAATTTTTTTTGAATATCGCGTGATTACTCAAAAGTTTAGGGCTGTGCACAATAAAAGGAATAAGGAATAGAAATAGGAGAATAGAAAACAGGAAACAAGAGAATAGGGAACAATTCAATATTGAGATACTTAATTCATCAACGCAGAATAGAGGAGCATAGGAATAGCGTTATTTCTTATTTTTAATATTTCTTATTCTTTGTTCCCTGTTCCTTATTCCTTTTATTGTGCTCAGCCTCTTATCTTCACCAATCACCGATCATCGTCGATTCGGCGACTGGAGACACGACGACGGCCGGCGATTGATGGGGTCGACTATCTATTTTCCCGTTTGTTTCGATCCTCTCTCGTGTCACGTACACTCAGTTTCGCAAGATGTCTTATTCGACAGAACGATAATTACCACAAATTTTCGACCAATTTCTCATCCGGTTATTCACAGTCCCATTCAGTTATTCGGATTGAGATTCTTTTTCCGCGTAGACACGGATGCCGAAAATTGTAATCATCGATCTATCGATGGTGAGGCGCGTCCGCGGTAGCCTTAATAATCTAGTTCTTCCTGTGAACGGGACACAGTGATTGGCTATCGCGTCGCCACCTACCGCTTTCTTCGCGCCGAAACGCGCCTTCGTTCTTTTTGCTCCGAGCAACCGCCATTAACACATCGATCAACAACGCTCTGCATTTCACGCTTCTTTTGTTTCTTAAAAGTGAGCCTCGCGCGTAAATAAGTATCGGGAGAGTCAAGATTAGCTATGTGCGATCGTCGGGACGTATCGTAAGGACGTTATTGGTAAGTGATCGTATCTTTTTCCGTTGTATTTGTAACCGGTGCTTGTCGCGAGCGCGGCATGTTATTATTATTATATCTTATTATTATTATAATTATAGAGTCACACAATCAGTAATAGAATCGAGTGCTCGTCGAGTTTATTAATCGGAAATTAGAAATTCGGTGATAATCAAAGGGGAAGAGAAAGAAAGAAATAACGCGAGAGATATACGCGATGCCGAATCTTTGATAGGTTGAATTTATTAGCAAAGAATATACACTCGATCGCGCGATAGGGGCTGAGCACAATAAAAGGAACAAAGAATAAAAAATAAAGAATATTGAAAACAAGAAATAACGCTATTCCTCTATTTTGCGTTGATAAATTAAGTTTCATGTTTTAATATTGAACTATTCCCTATTCTCTGTTTCCTGTTCTCTACTCTCGATTCCTTATTCCTTTTATTGTGTTCAGCCCCTTATGCGTCCGTTTCCCGCTGCGACGCTCTTCTTAAGTCTCAAACTCCACGTTAGATGGCAGCAGCGTGAGGTGCTCGCAAAGTCTTACGATCGAGGTGGTCAGAACAAGGCGAGCCGGCGCGCGTGGTAGGAGGTCTCCATGAATGAGCTCTATGGTGGTCGGCCGCGACCGCCAGTTGGAGGCGAAGTTTATTGGCTTCGGTCGGTGCCTGCGGGCGCGCGGGAAGAGAAGGGCACGTGTGGCCCTGGAATCCGACGAGCCCTAGGCGCCGCGCATTCCATTCCACAGCGGCCCCTCTCGTCCTGCAAACCCCTCTCGCTCCCGTGTCCCGCTTCTTTCGCGCTCTTGCTGCTGCTGCTGCTGCTGCTGCTGCTGCTGCTGCTGCTGCTGCCGCCGCCGTAGCCGCCCCTCATCTCACTCGCGCGTTTGCTTTTTGAAAATTCGCCCGCGCGCACGCGACTTTACGCCAAACCGTCGTAATCATCAGCGAATGTTCGAGAACAATGTCGAGATATATGAAATGCTCTTTCGGGAGCAGTCGTCTCGATTCACAGAATGTCCCGTACATTTTCCCACTGTGTACTACGAATGCACACATTCGTTTCTTCGACAACACGTTCGAAGTATTAGTTGAATTATTAATTATCTACCAATCGAAAATCAGTTGCCGCAACGTCGATACTTTCATACTATCCTTTCTTTAACACCCATTTAAACGGAATGCGCGCTAAGCGTCAAATTACCTTGGTGAGCTTTGAGTCCACTCGGGGCTCGTATAACCGCAGCATGATTACGCGTATATACAGAGCCTAACTTTACATCAGATGCGCCGACACGAACGAAGCGGCATTCCGACGCATTCAAATGACGAGACGGGGCTCGGGCCCCGAAGTCTTCCCCCGTAGTCGGTCGGTGGCGATGGGCCACTATTAAGAAACCGTGGAATGAATGGACCGCATCGCCGCTTTCCTTCTCGCGCGTAATAATTAAGAAAGTGGATCGGGATGGATGGACCCAAATCTCAGCGACGGTGTCGCAACGTCTCGGGAAACACGAATCTATACGACGCAACACCTACCGACATCGGTTAACGATAAATATTGTATCGTTGTAACGCTATATAAAACGCCATTAGGTGGCGAATTCACTCGATCCGTGAACAACTCTAAAAACTCGTTTATAAGACGCGTATTTCTCTTAAATCTCGCTTAAAAGAAATATACTTGCGATGCAAGGAAGCCAAAAATAAATTGTTTTTATTTCTTACTCCAAATTACGCTAACCATACTACGCATATTGTAGACGAGCTTCAAAGACAAAATTCTCCGGACGGCCTGGCATCGATTGCACGGTCCTATTAGAGATGCGAAAGTGTGCGGTACCTTTTTTCTAATTAATTTTTATTCTCGGTTTTGCAATGACTAACAAAATAACATCGAGGATATAAAGTAACAAAACAATCAAGTCCGCCATGGGGATGAAACGTACGTTTAATTATGCGTCGAGCAACCGTCCGCCGACAATCTCGAAAATCGGGCAACAACGGCATCCGTTTCCGGCGATAGTGGAGATAAGTGTTCCCGACGTTGGTTGAACCGTCGACGAGAAACCGGGGCAATTAATAGCGCAACGAAAGCGATTTTCTCGGGATTTTCTCCGCAACTCGACCCGATCTGGGAACGATGCCGGCGCCTTTCGCGTCGCGAAAGGTAATTAGCGCCGTCACCTTAAATGCGATCGAAAAGCGACGGTAATAGGCCCGACTCGCGCTGGCCGACGAAACCATTTCGGAAGTGAAACTTCCCACGGTGCGACGCGGCCGTTATTGGTAAATCCTATCCGCGACTAATAAGAAAGAAATTCCGACAACAGCGCACAAGACGCTGTTGATGCTACCGGGCTACATCGTGCAGCCTGTTTCGAGAGCACCGCGAGAAGGACACGTTCCTGATGCTCGTTTGGAAAAATCGCTCGGCCTTGGACGTCCCTAGCATGCCCTTTTCTGGCCCAACCAGTTCGTAACGAACGACATACCATTCTCACGACGATTGCGATTAAACCCCTTGGTCCTGCATATATTTTCAGCTGCGCTGAAAGGCCCGCCGTTGGAAGAAGCGCTCACTATATATATATATATATATATATATATATATATATATATATATATATATATATATATATATATATATATATA
>NW_022639480.1:1801562-1805837 GCF_010583005.1 Odontomachus brunneus
TATATATATATATATATATATATATATATATATATATATATATATATATATATATATATATATATACGTACAGGGTGTCCAAAACGCGCCGCTAATCGCGATTACTTTGGGGAAAGATCAGATACATCTTAAAGCGTAGCCGCGAGTTACGTAAGCATCGTGATCCTATGACTAAACTCGGTTTTCCTGTCCATAAATCGTGCGAGCTGTCGATTGCAATATCCGCAATGGGCGGGATAAAAAAGGTCCGAAGGAGACCGTTGTCACGGCGTCCCGGTCAAGGAGAACGTCATCAAGACGACGTAGTCGCGATGGAAATGAAATTTGCGCAATTCGAGCGACGGGCTCCGCCGACAGCCGACCTACGCTCGCGTCGCGTCCTTTCCAAGGAAACGTAACTTTACTCGCAACGGCGGCGGAATAAGTTCCGGTCAACGGTGCTGAAAGAATCATGAATGAAACGTTTCGCAGTTTCTGTTGCGCTGCAACGAACGCCACCGCCGCCGGTGTTGCGGAACGATCGACAGAGATGCGACAAAAAATCGATGGAAAAGGAGGGGGAGAGAGAAAGAGAGAGAGAGAGAGAGGGGGGGGGGACAGGCGTTAGCAGGTAGATGGAAAGGTATGGGCAGCCGAAGCAACGAGCAGATTTGCGCCCGTTGCAAAGCGCTCAAGGAGATCCGGTACTGACTCACTACTGAGCGGTGCTATGCGAATTTTTCGCGGAATGTGGGTCTCTCTGTCGTTCGTTTCTTTCATCCTTTATTCACGCTTTTTCCAGAAATTCTCGCATTCCCGCGTCGCGTCACGTCGCGAATTACACGCTGCTAATTCTGTCGGATGAACGGCGGAAGAATGTAGCTACGCTATGTGTAACTTGAACTTTGGTACTTGAACTACGATACATAATTCATTTCTTGTCCAAACAATCGTTTCAAAATTGTGTGCGGTATTAAGGATTTATTCAATAAATTTGCCCAATATATGACGTGTGTCCGCGATAAATGTATTGTCACAAGTATTGTCACACAAGTCGACGTCATCGTCAATTTCCTCTTCGACACATGTCAGAGGTGACATTAATCACATGCATCCTCGTTGCACGCGATAACGCAAAGTAGCATCTTTTAACGTAATCGTGAACGCACTTTCGGATCCGACGACGCGCGTCCCCTGAAATTTATTTACGGCGCGCCGTAAACGCGGACAACGTTTCGGATCACCGTAGGCGGAGTGCGATCTCACAAAGGGCGCGAGGATCTGATTTGTATACATACTGGCCCTCCTCACTTCCCTCTCCCCCTCTGCGCCCTTCGTTCTCCTCCATTGTCCTCCTACTCGTCCTTTTTCGCGGCGCTGCTGCTGGACGAGAAGAAGGAGGTGGTTGAGCGGCGAGGATGAGGAGTGAAGAGAGCGTGTGTAAAAACGGAGGAACCGCGGGGTCTCCGAGTCGCTGCGCCACGTAGATGAGGTGGTGCTATGTTAAACATGGCGCCGGACAAAGCTGCCGACGAAACCATCTCATTTCAGTGCTATCCTCTCTCCCGGCTGCCTTATTATATACCGGCCGACCGGCGCTCACCGCGCGCGGTCCCTTCTTTCTTCCTCTCGTTCTCTCTCTTTCTCTCGGTATCCTCTCGTCCTTATTCCTCCTTTTTTTTTTTCTTTTACCTCTTCGCCTGCCTTCCCTCTTCCTTTTACTTCCCCTCTCTCGCTCTGAGAGAGAGCTACCTCCCTCATCGTTCTTTCCTTTATCTTCATTCCGTTCTCGTTTCTCCTCGATATCCCGTGCACGTCCAGTCTAAAACGACGATGAAGGTCGAGATTGCGAACTTTTGATCCCTCGATATCGCGGCGCTCATCCCGAAGACATTTTCAATTTGCACTAACAAATTGTCCGAATTTCAGTGACTTTTTCCTTACTGCTCTGAGATCGTCTTTCGCTCAACGGAAGCGTCGGGCGCTTCAACGGATCGTTATAAATTGATAAAGGGAAAGAAATTCGCAAACTGAGTTAGCGAAATCGCAATATATTTTTCATACAAATCGCTTGTGTAAAACGTACAAAGGATCGCGATGGTAAACACGACGAATTAATGACTCCCGCTATCGGCGAACGTTTTCCGGCGTTCTGGTTGGTCCCTGTTACGGTCTCCGTAACGCCGGGTCTGTTCTCCTGCAGCCCTAATCGTCGGTGGGTACTTTGTGTACCGGTGGTGCTTATCTCACGCGGAAAACCAATTCTGACGTGCGCTAATAGCGACGGAAGTCGACTACGATATAGTACTTCCCGCTCAGGCTCGCTGCACAGTGGATGCACGTGCGCCGCGTGCAGTTAGGCGCGATACAGGCCTCGCGTATGTACAAACTCGTAGCGAGTTCTCTCGGAGGGGCTCGTGCGTGTCGGAGTAATTTCTGTTGTCGGCGATTTTCACGGCGAAAGACAGAGAGAGAGAGAGAGAGAGAGAGAGAGTGAGAGAGAGAGAGACCGACCAGTTCCTCGGACATCGTTCCCGATCTGTTGGCATGCAAATTGCGGGGAAGCCATGTGTCGTTCGTTTCCTCCTTCGTGCTCAAGATTTACTACGTCGCGTCGCGACACTACCAAATTCGTCGATGCGATCGTCGCATCAAGTGTTATCGAAAAACTGTGCGCAATTCGACAAATTGATCGTCCTCTTGCCGCGAGGCTACGCTTTCATGTAGTTTCTCGCCTCTGACGTCTCAGCGCGATACGATGCGTTCACGAGACTTAATACGTAAAGATACAAAGCACTGCGGGAGAAAAAGGCAATCGGCCGGTGGTGATATCGCCAGCGTTAATGATAATTGTATAGATTAACGCTCATTAGCGCTCAGATACTCGCTCGCACGCGCGTTTTACAAACATCGCGAAAGTATAAAATTCTCATCGCGTTATAATCGCAAGAGCGGGTTAAGAATGGAGATATTAAATCTCGGAGATAAAACGAGGAGATAAAGCTCCCTATCGTGCTGACATGATTGATATTTGCAAACAAAGTATTGAATCAAAGGAAAAGAATATACCTGCTTATATATTAATTATATGTATTTCTCCTCAGTAGCAACAGAAGATCGTTTGCAAATTGGTGTTGTTTATACTGATTTCCGAAAATCTCGAGAAAATTTATACTCTCGCAAGTTTTTCGCTTTCAGAGCTGAATGCCATTCATAATCTTAGCATTACATTCAACATATTTAACGTATAATTCTTTTCTCTCTACTTGGAGGGAGGAGACTTTACCGAGACGTGATGAGGACTCAAAATATATTAGGATGTAATTTAAAGATACAATCCCCTTGTAACTCTCTTATCGTGTCTTTCTCGAAAAATTTCTGAGCCACAGTTGAACAAAGTTAAGAACAGAACGTCTTCTCCGGGTTCTCAAGGATCGCATTCGACAAGTCGCGTAGCTACATCATTCCGCAATTTACGCGATTACGTCGATAAATATCTCTTCCCGTTTCACCAGTGTACTTTATAATCATTCAAGCACGGCTGTTTGCAAGTCGAGCGTCCTGAGATCTGGACTCGCGAGACGATCTCTAAGCTAGTAGCATTCCACGCCGACACTTTTCTCGTCTCGTATTTCGCGCTTACGCTTCCTTTGCATCTCTTGCAACCTTCTCTCCATTCTCTTTTCTAATCGCGAGCCGCGAAAAGCAGCTTTAAAGCCTGACTTTATCTCTCTAGCGCCAAAATTTAATTCAATTTAATTTGAAAGAGATTCATCACTTCTCATGGATCATTTTTGAAGAGAGAGCAAGCTGCATCTGCAGTTTTTAGAGCTTTGTCGGGCAATTGTGTTAACCTTGAACGATTAACAGCGGATTGTCTCGCATAAAACGCAGCGCGCTGCATTCCAACGATTTTCCTCCTTTTCGGCGAGAAGAGCCGTCGAGCGCATCTTCTAGGCGAACGTCTGACAGCCGGTCGACCGATCGCGACGCGACGCTGGCTTCCTTGCTCGCGCGCCAGCTCTCTTCTTCTCGCGCACGGGCCGATGCACCGGCTCGGCTCGGTGCATCGCGCGGTGCAGCGACTTTGCAATGTCTGGAATGCGGCGGCATTACACATGCGCGCCGCGTACCTTACTCGGAACAGACGAACGAACAGCCGGATCCGTTATGTCCCTCGACGACGACCTCACGATCGTCTGCGGGGACTAACCGAGACCCGCGGCCCGCGTCCCTCTTTCTCCTTCATTCTCTCTCTCTCTCTCTCTCTCTCTCTCTCTCTCTCTCTCTCTCTCT
>NW_022639480.1:1806067-1807438 GCF_010583005.1 Odontomachus brunneus
TCTCTCTCTCTCTCTCTCTCTCTCTCTCTCTCTCTCTCTCTCTCTCTCTTTCTTTCTGCCTCTCTTCCTGCCGCGAAAGCACCCAGGGTTCCTAATGCGAAGTGCACGCGCGCGCGCGCGAGCGTCCCTCGGCGCGTTGCCGATGCACCGACGACGACGACGACGACGACGTCGTCGCAACTGTTGCAACGCGGGAGACACCTGCTTCGCTTTGCCTTACCTTACCTTGCCTTACCTTACCCGTTGCTCGACTGCGATTAATCTTGTTCGCCGCATACCGCGATACGCGAGGAACTCGGAGGTACCTCTCTCCGATTAGGCACGAGCGGCTAATGCGAGCTAATTGATTCCGGTTGCGAGCTGACGGTGTATTACTCGGTTGAGAACGCGGCCGAGAACGATAGAATAGCGCTCGCGGTAATAAAACGCGCGGAGCACATTTCGCGAACCAGCAGCCGCAGAATATCGCGATCATTAGCGATATCTTTAGTATATGTATCCGCGGCTTTTGCACTGCGTTTCTCAATGCTTTATATCGCTAGACGATACTAGCACGCGAGTACTTGAACAGTAATTCAATATGCGAGTATACTTGAATAATAATTTAACTCGCGCGATTGTCTGTTACGTTGAATTTGACGAAATTGAGGATCAATTAAACAGCAATTCAGCTCTTTTCGCTCTTTGGTTAACCACGCGTCACGCGATACACCACTGTCATATTGACTAGTGGAGGATTCCCCTTGATAGGGGGAGACAGAAAATGTATAGAACGACCTTATCGCCGATTGTTGAAGGTGCGAATTCGGTAGAACATCTCAGCAACCGCGGCAGCGGCGGCGACGGCAGCGATGGGGTTGATCTTACGGTCTTATGGTTTTATGGCGTTAGGCCGTGGCCGGTGGCCCCGGGACTCTCGGAGCTGAGAAGAGCCGGAGAGCTCGCCTTGGCGTTGGTGGAATGCGGGACGGGCAAATCGCGGTCGGCCCGCTTGCGCCTCGTTCCCATGCATTCCTTACTCCCCCTCTCGCCCCTCCGCGCTCTCTCGGCCTGGGTCCCCTTCCCCCCCTCTCTCTCTCTCTCTCTCTCCCTCTCCTCTCTCCTATGCCCTCTCTCAGACTCCTGATTTGTCTCTCTTATTCTCTTTCTCTCTTGCGCGTCCTCTCACACGGACACGCTACACTCGTTCCACACCTCCGCGCGCCGCCCGACGCTTCATCCGTCTCGTTCGTTCCCCGTATCTCTTTCTCTATCTTTCTCACTTTAGCAAGTGTGTGTGCGTATGGGACACATATACCATATACACATACGTACCACACACATACGAAAGTCTCTCTCTCTCTCTCTCTCTCTCTCTCTCTCTCTCTCTCT
>NW_022639480.1:1808645-1815039 GCF_010583005.1 Odontomachus brunneus
TCTCTCTCTCTCTTTTTCTCTATCGCACTTGTTCCTTTTTGTTCTCTTTTCAAATTCCTCTCTATGTCTCCCGCGTATGCGGGCGCACACGCGAATTCGCGGGTCTTTCCCTTTCTTTCTCTCCTCTCATCGTCTCCTCTTTTTCGCTCTACGAGTCCTCGGTCTCGCTCCTTTACACACGTGCGTATGTACACGCACCTTTGCGCACGCGATAAACGTGGTCTTTCCTTCTCGCGCTCACGATCGCGCGCGCGCGCGCGCTCGTCCGAATCTCTGCGCGAACATCCTTGCACCTCCTTCGGAACCATCCCCTCTCGTCCTGTTCCTCGACTTCCTCCTGCTTCTCGTCGAACACACTCCTTTAACCGAGCCGAGCACCGTCGCGGCGAGGAAAGCCTCGTCATGGCATCTTAACCGATCGACTCGTGCCCGACGGGCAACATTGTTGCGAATCAGGTCGAAGAAATAAATATTGAGATGAAGCAATATCGAGAGACGCGTTGTGCGCCCTCGCTCCGACGCGTTGTTACACTCTCTCGCCGTTTTATTCGTGCTTCGATTTTTTTATTTCGTTCTGATAACACAATATACGAATAACAAAATAACGAAATTGTGATATATTACTTTGGCTTATTACAGATGTCGATTTCACATAACCTTGAGCTCTCTCTCAAGTCGCCATTCTTGAATCCTCCGCGCACTTTTCAATCTTTAACCCATTCTCAACGTGAAACTCTAAACCTTTAAACTCCTATGAGACGGCTTTTACGAACAACGCTGTCATCGTTAAGATACTTTCTATCGAGGATTAAGGATCAATCGATCGGACGGTAGAAACGGCAGAATTTCGCGCGATATTAGCTTCAGGACGTTTCTCGTCCTGCGGCAGGTAGGAGCGCAGATAGGTGTTGCCACGTAAGGACAACCGCGGCTTTATGGAATGCAACATGGCGTCCGCGATACGTCCGGCGAAGCTGCAGCGATGTGCTGCTACGGACCAACGACTAGCTTCCCAGTCGGCACGGATGGTCTATTAAGCGGTACCACATCGGTATCCAACGCGATTTTCGATTGATTACTTCATCGTTGAGATTAACAACGGCAATTGAACAGACAGATTTGGATTCACTGTCGCGCGATTCTGACGCGTAACGCGAGGCGTGCATGATTTCGCTTTTCACCGCATTCCTCCGCTCGTCGTCTCGTGTTCGCCTCTCTCGCGAGAGGACCACCTAAATCGCCTGATTGTCTTAAATATGCGTAAATAACGGTACGTGGGAACGTGGGGCACGTGTTAGGTCGTTCGTGCGTGTGCCGAAACTCACACGCGCGTGAGTTTTTTTCACGTCCAAGTGACCGGTCCGGGCGGCTCTCTTTTTTTCTACTAGATGAAATCCGCGGTTTTCGACACGAGACGGCTCGACGCCGATGGAGTCGTGTGTATTCCGCGCGCGCAACATTTCGAAATTATACGCTCTGTACGTACTCTAAATCAATCGATAACAGAACGTGGCCAGATCCTTTCGGTCGATCGTCCGCCTAAATTGCCGGTAGAATTACTACTCTAGATAAATCGCATAGACACACGATTTGTTCGTTCAAATAGACATGGTTCTCGATGTCAAACACGAAGATGTCTCCAGAAGATGGTGCTTCCTCGACTTCTATCCCGGCCGGAACACACATTCGTCGCCGCGCCGAGTCGCAATTAAGACAGCCATGCGACGAGCCGGCGGGTTTCACTAGAAAAATCCCTGCAAGTAGAAAACCTGCCGTGTGTGTGAGTCCACGCGCGTGTCGACTCGCTCGCCAATACTTTCTCCCGGATCTCTGTTGGGATCCTGGACGGACTTCTCGCGCGAGAGGCATTCCTCTTCGGCTCGACATCCTCCGCTCCCTACGATAGAGCTCTCTCTCTCTCTCTCTCTCTCTCTCTCTCTCTCTCTCTCTCTCTCTCTCTCTCTCTCTCTCTCTCTCTCTCTCTCTCTCTCTCTCTCTCTCTCTCTCTCTCTCTCTCTCTCTCTCTCTCTCTCTCTCTCTCTCTCTCTCTCTCTCTCTCTCTCTCTCTCTCTCTCTCTCTCTCGGTCTCCCTGTTTCTAAGGTTATCTACTCGACTTCTCTCATATCCTTCTCTTCGCGCCCTTCGTCCCTGCTCCGCAACTTCGATCGCTCCCTCGCGCCTGTATGAAAGAATGATAGTCTCGCTAATAGGCAGATTAGCCACGCATCGAATGTTACGGTGATACGATTAGCGTTAGAGGAAGGTCGGCGTTAATTAATACGTCGGCACGTATCTCTCCCTCGTCGAGTTATATAAAATAATGAGGCTTATCGCGGACAGTTTAACGAGAAGTTTATCTCGAAAGAAGAGTAAATAACAAATATTCTCGTAACGTGAGACAATTTTTCTTTCTTCCTCTTTCTCTTCGTCTCTCTTTTTCTTCCATTTAACAACGTGTTTGCGCATCTCGAGGAGAACTACGCGAATATAATAATACGAATGACATCCACGAATGCCTCTCACAGTGCTATTGACCTTGGCATATAGAAGCCTCTTCGACGTGGAAATAACTTTACGAACACGCCACCTGACAGCCTTTTTTATGTCAAGTCTTCAACGCGCGTTCGCAAATTAATGGCCGCTGGTGAATTCCTTATGTCTCTATTTTTATCCCATCGTGCTTCGGTGCTTCTGTCTCTCGAGTTCTGTCGGCCAGTATACGCAAATTCAGCAGCAGGAGAAAGGTTGAAGCACCGCGAGCGGCCACATCGCGAATCCCGTTCCCTCGGTCCCAAAACAATTGGCCGTCGCGCCCTAGCTGTCTGGTGAACGTCGCGGCAGACAGAGTCAGGAGTAGCGGCGGGGCCCTGACCGTGGAAAGTAGAAAGAACTCTCGGGAAGGGAAAGAATCCACTCGAACCACCGGCGATGGTACACCTCGAAGGGCCCCCGCGATGGTAGTGGGGCATACAGACAACCGGGGGAGACAACTCTGCACTCGTACGTACTGCGTATAGCGACGAGGAGGAAAAGGGACAATACACATGACCATGCGCGCGCGCGCGCGCACACACACACACACACACATGTACGCACGCACGCACATACACCACAAATACAAGTCGCAACGGCAGCAGGAGAAGGAAGGCGGGGACGATCGTTCTCGGAACTCGGGTGACCTCCCCCGGTGCAACCGGCGAACAGCCGGACCCGACGGGTTAACTGTACAACCACTTATGTACCTCGACGCCGTAGGAATGCGGCGACGATGATGCCGTCGTCGTCGTCCCATGAAATAACGCACGACATGCCGCGGCATGACATACCTCCTCCTCCTCCTCCTCCTCCTCTTCCTCCTCCTTTCGCTGGAGGTCCCCCTGCTCCCTCTCTTATCCTATACACACAAACGGAGGAGGAAGACCTTATATCGCGCGCGGATGATCCATGCGCGAAAGCGCGGATCACGTCATTCATTCACCTGTACCGCCACCGCGCTGGTCTCTCTACCGGATCGACCCCGCCGCTGCGCTCATCTATTGTTCCCCGTAAATCTCGACCGTTCGCGGATCGACAGTTCAATCGGATCGCGGAAGCGGATCCGTATCGCGCCTCGATCGCCCTCGATCCTGAGCTTTTTTCACGACCTGATCCGTTCGTGGTTCCCCGCGTGCTTCACCATTTTTGTGAACCGACACTAGCGTATTGATTTTTCGCGACGCTAACGGCCCTATTTTTGCACGCTCTCGAGAGTAAACGTTTTTGCATCACAAGATGGTTGATTAAATGTCTCGCTCTTTGATAAGGTTACGATTAGAAACGAAAGATCCCTTTACAGAGACGCGTTACAGAGAGTGACGTTGAAACGTCTCTCGAAAATTGATTCTCCAAGTGAAATGTTTCGGGAATGTCGATTATCGTAAGATGTTGTGGACATCGAATTGAAGCTTTTGTATGGAGGAGAACGGAATTAACACAGTTAGCGCGTTCGTCGACGTATTTATTTAAGAAACAGATTTACCTGTCAGCACGAAGAAGAGAGAGGTACTTGTAACAAGCTATTCGTCGGCCGCCGCGAAGCGTGATTACTAACGGCGACGAGTCTTAAGCACCCGAACGGCTTATTCGCCGCAACGTTCGCCTCGTAAAGTCCGGTGTTCATGAATATCGAATTACGGGAGCTAGATCGCGGAAGATCTTCGTTACCGCGTTCCACGTACCAGAACCGAAGGTTTTTTCTACGTTTCAGTTGGTTCACGCGCGCACGATCCAGTCGGAGCCATTCATTCGAATAGGTGGTCTCCTCTGTGAAGCCCACGGTACCGTTCTCTCGCTTCTTATGGGCCTTAGAATTGGATCTCTCTCGGTAACCGAACGGGTCCGTTCTCTGTCTTCGACTCAGCCCCAACCATGGGGCTCTTCTTACGAGCTCTCCCTCAGTCTACTTTTATAGAAACACTAATTACGCGGATCCTGAGAACCCCATTAAAACCCCGTCGACGGAACAAGACATACGTCACTCGAGTTACATTGGGCGAAAGATCGTGCCGAATATTCTGATTAATTTCCCACATAGTGCACATCAATGCGCGTCGCTCGTCGACATCTCGTCGATTTTGCTGGGATCGTGATTATTTTAGAAATAATACCGCCCCGATGAGACGCATCTCACGGAAGTTTCTTCTTTCGCGAACCCGCAGAGTTCAGCCTGCCCGCGCGTCTCTACTCTCGCTCGGAGTAGTGAATGGAAGGATTCGTCGCGCGGGATTGGCAGACGATCGAGAACGACCTACCGCCGATATTCCAAAGTCGAGAATTCCGCAGCGACGGTGTGCGATATGTGAGATATCCCGGCCGGTGTGTCGGCGAGTGTTAGATTATGTACACGATCCTGTCGTTCATTCACCTGTTACATCTCTCTCCCGCCGCTCCTTTCCTCCCTCGTACCTTCTCACTCGACCATTCGCTCGTTCGCTCACTCGCTCGTGCTGTCTGCCTGCTCGCCTGCCTGCCTGCCTGCCTGCCTGCCTGCCTGCCTGCCTGCCTGCCTGCCTCATTCTCCCTCATTCTTCGACGTGATTCTACCATGCTATTACTTGGACCATAGATCACGCTCGGCGGTCCGCGAGGTCGCGGAAAAGAGAGACAGAGATGAACAGAGGTCGAGGAAAGAGGTCTCGCTTAGCTCTTATAACGAAGCCATGTTGTACCCCTTCTACACCTATAACGTCGCTAATACATCGCGTGATTACTTTTTTCCTTTTCATCTCCTGCGACATATATCAGATAAACTAGCCTCAGAACACTTTTCTTGCGTTTTAATTGCATTATTAATGTCACATGTGTATATTACGAAATTAACTGATCGTTATTAAAAACGTATGAATATATACCGCGCATGGGGTTCTTCGAAGGATCAATACGCGCTATTGCAACAATTAATAAACGCTACTAAACACGTTACACATCACGTCCGTTTATTTGCGGGCGTCCCGTAGATAGTTTTATGTCGTGGCCAAGGCAGGTTCGCGTAACTGGAAGCGAAACTCGAGGCGTTGTCGTTCATTGACATCTTATTTATGAGCGGCGATCCTGCTCGAGTAAGCTTGGCCGTTCTCCGGTAAGCATGAAAGAGCAAGCGGTACACACGGCTATCTAGGAAGCCTCGCGGCTCTCTTCGAGCGCGCTCCGTTCACGGAGATAGAAAAATCTAGAGAATGTCGAAGCCGTCGACCAGTTTCAAGAACTGTGCGCGCACAGTTGTGTGCGTGCAAGCTGATTTTTGCGCGGAGTCACCTTGTCTCCTTTGGTTTCGTTATTATCGTGCGACCGCGTTAACTCTCTTTACCCCTCCATTCCTTCTCTCTTCCTTCTCCCCTCTTCTCCAACTGTCTCCCTCCCCCATTCCCTCCCATCCCTACCATATTCCTTTTTCCCTCTCTTTTCTCACGCTCGCTAAACCTTTGTTTCTTTTTCCCCTCGCTCTCTCCTTTCTCTCCCCCGCTTTCTCTACTCATCTTCTATCGCCTTTCCCTCCCTCCCTCTCTTTTTCCTCTCCTCTCTCTTTTACTACTTTTCTCAGAATCCTTCTCATCTCCCCTTCCGCTCCATCTCCATTTTTCCTCTCCCTCTTATTTCCCACTTTTTTCCCCCCTCCTTTTCGTCGCTTTTCACACTTTCTCTTCCTTCCGTCACCTTCTCCTATTTCCGCTTCCCCATCATCTCTTTCTCCTCTTCTTTCCATTCTTTCCTCTTTTTCCTCTGCTCTTTCTTGCACTTTATCCTCATCTTTCTCTCTCCCGTTCCTCTCTCCCTCTCTTTCCGTCTTTCCTCTACTCCTTTCTCTCTCTGTCTCTCTCTCTCTCTCTCTCTCTCTCTCTCTCTCTCTCTCTCTCT
>NW_022639480.1:1815407-1817819 GCF_010583005.1 Odontomachus brunneus
TCTCTCTCTCTCTCTCTCTCTCTCTCTCTCTCTCTCTCTCTCTCTTTCCTCCATTACTTAACGATGCGTTATTAACATACCGTCTTCACTCTTCTGATGTAGACATGCGCTTCCATTTTGCGGAATTTTGGCTTAGTAGGAAAAAATTGATATTTCGTCATTTTAATTATTATTATTTTATCTCCACATGTTTATAGACGATTAAATTTATGTGCAAATTAAGAGGGACGCTTGGAATTGGAAATTTGTTACAGGAATCTCGCAATCGGTATTGGGATACAAAACTTCCCCGAAGGGCTGGCAGTGGCGCTGCCGCTTCAAGCCGCCGGGATTAGTACGCTGAAGAGCTTTTGGTACGGCCAACTCTCGGGGATGGTGGAGCCTATCGCCGGTGTCCTTGGCGCAGTCGGAGTAACGCTCGCCGCACCTGCGCTACCTTATGCACTTGCTTTCGCAGCCGGCGCAATGATCTACGTCGTGATCGACGACATCGTCCCGGAAGCGCATCAAAGGTATGTACCGTAATCACCTAGCCGAGAAAACTTGAAACTGCAAGCGACTCCTACTTACGTTTTTTATAATGCTCAAAATTACGGCTGCGCGCCGCTAACGGTCGTTTGACTCGTTCCCAAGATCGCCGTGACGCGACAGAAGTCTCTCTCGAAAATGTCCGACACGTTGGCGATCTCGTTTAGTCGACGAGACCTTATTTGCGCTCATTTAGCCAACTCCTTCTTCGATCTTGGAGTCGTCTCTTTGAAAAGTCGAATCATACCTGAACACCAGATTCTGCCTTCTCTCGCATAATATAGAATCACGAAAATCTGAAAATTGTAATTTCAATCATATATATATAGTCGTATAGTCTATAATATACAATTAAAGAGAGGAAAATTTATTCGAATGCGATTAATTCTAAGTAACAACGCTGCAAAATAAGCTTGGTGTAAAAATTATTCTGCAAAATTAACCGAATCTGTGTGACACATTTTTATTGTCGCACAGGGAATTACGCGCAATATATACGTCGCGCTCTCGGAAAACACGCGCGCGTCTTATTGAAAAAGCGTGGAAGGTGGCGTTGAATGCAGAAGGGTGAAGCCGGTTCGCGCAAAGGGACTCGGGCGCAACTCGTTCCCTTAACTGGTTCCGGCTTCTCGTCCTTTCTTCTCTCCCTCCTCTCGCTCTTCGTCTCCATCTCCCTTGTTCTCTCTTCGCGTTTCTCGCTCCCTTCGTTCGCTCCTTTTCTTCTTTATTTTCTCTTAACCATCGTCCATACCGGAGGCACCACTGGTCCACGGTGCACTTGCACCCGTTTCCGTCTCACGTTTCACCCTCGGCCCCATTCATGACGAATTAGAACCTGGGCTTGGGCTCAGAGTCAGAAGGGCGGAAGACGCTTTTCCCACCGACACAATGGCCCTTTATTTCGGGATTTATTCCCGTCGCGGACGGACGCGGATGACCGGCCGATCGATGACGATCTCTCGGACGCGCGATCCACCAAGGATCGTCTCGCGCGGATCCAGTCTCTAACTCGTTGTCGTTTGGTGTTATCTGCCCGTTACACGGTAGTAGAGCGGTAGTAGTCGAACTAGAAGAAGCGTCAAGAGTACAAGTGGACGTCTGTTATATCGATTAACTTAGATATCACCGGCGGACTGTGTGACAACATCATTTTCTCTCTGTTCAGCTGACTATCGCGAGACTATCGTAATTCCGGTGTTCTCTGTAGGACCCAGCGTCGCTGAAACTCGATGAAATCGCTTCGTTCCGACCGCGCGCGCGGAGCATCAAAACGCATAAATATGCAGAAGGAAAAATTCGTGTCGCGAATGTCCTATGAATTTCTACTCGTCGCGTATACGTACACACCCGTGTATAATGTACTTACACCCGCAAACATACTCGAGAGCACACGCGCACGTATCTACTACGGCGTCCGTATTCGAGAGCGATTACGGTACAATGGCGCGTGACGGCAGTGCCGTAGTTAGCGCGCCGCCGGCGAAACGGACGTGGCGAATTTCTTTCCCATGCCCGCTCGCTCGGCGGCCTAGCTGAAGAAGGCGCATTGTCATTATAATTGGCTCCTTTTGTATTTCGCGTGCGATCTAACCGTCCGGCCCGGATACCCGAGAGAGAGCGAGCGCGTACACACGTTCTCTCGCAGCTCTCTCTCGCGCGCGCGCGCGCGACAGACTCGCTCCCTGAGACAGTCGACCTCGACTCGCTCCCTCGGGAACCCGCCGGGTGGCCGGAAAACACAAAAGTGAAAACAGATCGCGCGCGCGCGCGCGCGCGTTCCCGTCTCTCTTTCTCCTCCTTTGTGGAAACGCACCGACCTACGCGAAACTACGAGAGAGAGAGAGAGAGAGAGAGAGAGAGAGAGAGAGAGAGAGAGAGAGAGAG
>NW_022639480.1:1818095-1850183 GCF_010583005.1 Odontomachus brunneus
GAGAGAGAGAGAGAGAGAGAGAGAGAGAGAGAGAGAGAGAGAGAGAGAGAGAGCCGATCCTTGCGAAAGGGCGGATACGCGCCGAGGGGATCGCGAGATCGCGACTCGATCGTCCGGATCGCCGTTTTCGTCATTCGAACAATGATCACGTTGGATCGTACGGCAAATAAGCGGCCGAGGAGAGCGCATTCACCGGTCGTTTCTTCGGGAATGAGGATCCTCCATCTTATGCGCGCGTGCAAACATGCACATGTTGTATTAATAGCGAGTCTCGACACCTTAAGAAACGGCCATGAATGCGGCCCCAAGTGCCGTAAGTACTCACAGATTGTACTGTTTGAGTAATCCGCGGTCGTATTTGCCAAATCCACATTTTCCCCGGTTAAGTGAGATATGAGAAATTGTGGGTTGTGCGCGCCGACATTACCCGCTGATAATTCCGACAGCTGAATCTGCTTGTAACTCGAAAGTCGAGTCGTACGAATTTTACAACAAATTCCCCCAATTTCCACGGTGAAAAAGAAGAACGTTACGTTCGTAACGCGGCGGGACCACGCGAGGGGTTGACACGCGTTTCGACGCGATGGGAGACGCGGTCGGTGCGACCGGGTCTCGCGTTCGAACAGCCTAAATCACAGACGATCAGGACGAAGAAACGATCCCTTCAAATTCTGCCGAGAGTCCGGTACTTTCGAGAAGCATACCGGCAGAAATCGGCGCGGCGCGGCTCGACTCGGCTCGACTCGGCGGCGTTTCGCGGAACGGTCGCCCCTCGCAAGAAATTTGCATTTTCCTCTGCTCGGCGAGAAGGAACGCCCGCTTCGCCGACGATGTTCCATGTTCACGACGATTCACGACCGGGCTATCTGAATTTATTGACGTGCCGCGCCGTGCCGCGATCGAGAAAACAACGGCAGCTTTTCCTCGGTCAAGACACAACGCGTCTTGAGAGATGATTGAAATCGAGCATCGACTTTGATAGCACGAGCGATAGACGGGACGCCCCAGTTTTGCCCAAACGGCGAGCGGGCGAGCGAATGTCTACGACGACGACGACGACGGACGACATTGTCCCGGCTACCACGGCGATGAGATACGATAATGGCCAATAAAAATACAAATTTTCTGAGGCACACCGAAAGGAGGTATTTACCGCGCGGATATGATTGATGTGGTAGAACGCCCACCGAAATACAACGGCGCGTTTCGCCGGCCGTTAAAATTGATGGCCGTGTATAATTTACGAAATCAACAAGCCGTGACGTGCAATACCGGGTATATACGCGTGTAGCGCGAGTGTGTGCTTTGTATGTGCTTAATCCCTACTTACGCCGCGAAAACCCTTTTATTTCTCGCCATCCTGGGGCTCTCTTTCCGCCAGGTCGTTGCCACGGGGCCGTAGGCAGAGAAAGAGAGAAAGGGACAACGACAGTGGACTACGGCGCCGCCTTTTTAATTCCCCCAGAGTCCATCCTCCCTTCGTCCTTTGATTTTTACGTTCGATCCGTACGCTCGTTGCACTAATTAAAATTCTCCCGCCCGCTTCTCTTGCCACTCCGTCACAGCCACGACTATGAATCGCGAGATTGCGCCCGCGCAAAATACGAGTTCGAAGAAAGTTGTCCAGGGAAAGGATGTCTCCTCGGTGGTGGACTCCTCTCGCGGACGGCCTCGAGATATCTCCTCGACGAGATATTTCGAACACTTAATGCGAGCGTCTCGCGTACTTTCTGTTTACAGCGGAAACGGCAAATTCGCCAGCTGGGCCGCCATCGTCGGTTTCCTGGTGATGATGTCCTTAGACGTTGGCCTAGGTTAAGGAAGTCGTTTCTGACGGCGTCCTTCCTTTTGCTGAGGCGCGTCCAAATCATGGTTTAACGTGCACCGGAATCGCACGTGAAGGAGTTCTCTCTTGACTCGCACGCCAAACAATAAATAATAGTACTATTCGCCTCGCAAAATACATGAGGCATCTTCGTCCTCGAAGACTCAGGAGAAAGGAACGAATAGCGAGAGGGACGTTTTTCCATGATATATTTCCGTGATTCCTGTTACTCATCGAAACATCATACACAATTCTGACGGAGGAAATTGTTGTCGAACGCGTTCGACACCTTTCACGCGACTCGTTCGCGCGACAAAACGTGGAGACTGAAACCGGTCGACGATTTCCGCGAGTCGAATTTTCGATGTCGCGAGAAAAATCAGGCGAGGAGGGTCGAAACCCGAACTTATCACAATATCAATTTATCGTACACCGGCTTCAATCTCTGCGAGGTATCGACCGAATCGTGCAGGAAGAGAATTGCGTTAATCAATTCAATTCAATCGTCTAAAAATCGATCGACGCTTTTGCGAAAGTAAATCGCGTCACCGCTCAAAGTACAACGTTCTCGCAGCCCGAACCAGTAGATATCTCTCAACGAACCCGTAGAACGCATTTCACATTTTGAAAAAGTCTTCCTCCGAGTATCTAGTCTGCGCTGGTGCGATTGCAAATGTCGAGTCGAAGTTTAAAGGCATCCGACAGCCGCACTTAAGATCGAACACTCAAATCGATGTTCTTCAGGATTCACTGAAAAACGCAGGATCGGTGCGAAAACTAATCGACTGTCAGTAGGTAGAGTAATTGTGAAATAATGCGCAGCGTCGAGAGAATCACATTCGAGGGACGTTACGATTACACAAATATCGAGAGAGGTATCGCGCCACCTCACGAGAAGACGAATAAAGGAGACTCTGTTGTTATTCCTCTGATGTTAAACGTATTTGAGAATCTGCCGAAACCTCTCTCGAAGTCGTTCCCACGAAGGACCACTGCGTCTGTTGTTTGTTGTTGCGTCAATTATCCCCCGATGTTCCTACATTACTGCTCGTCCCGCGCGAGTACCGTTAGTATCGTTGAGATTTTAATCGCGGCTTAATCGTCGAATTAGTTCGTTCTCGAATCGTCCGTACGTACGCTTCCGATCCGCCGCGATTCACCGCTAGAATTCCATCTTAATGGGAGAGGACGCGGCTCACCGTCGTCGCATTATGCAAATTCGCGCCTTTCTGAAACACGAGACTCTGTCGCTCCACCTCGACGGGGATAGTTGCGAATATTTCGTAACTCGCGCGCGCAAGCGGTTTCTCGTGCGTGCGACATACACACGTGCAGGACGCACGCAATCGGGCCCGTTCGTTCGTCGTCGTCGTTCATGCCTGCCAGGTAAATCTATACGCGTATTTATTGCGTTACAATGTGTCCTTTCTAATCACCGGCCGCGCAACGGTGCAATTTCGTTCTTACGGCGACGTGGCGTTTATCTCAGAGCACGTAACGAGGTTGCCGCTATACCCGTCGGCGCGAAAATAGACCGCAGAATCCGACACAGGCCTCTCTGAGATCATTTTCTAGAAGGAAAGAAAAAAAAGAAAAAGATGGACAGAAATGTCGTTTTACGGCGGCACGACTCGTTCACTCGCCGTCTTCACCCCCGTCTTTCACACCGCGACAGGCAGGTTTCGCAATCTAAAGCATAAATTTATGCGCGAGAAATTCTACAGAAACGATGGGACACTCGTACGATACTTTTTAACGTTGCAACATTTCGCAACTGTGCTAGCACGAAACGTTTCATCGATCCATAACGAAGCCAAGTGAAAAACGCCGCTTCAGGTGTCGCGGGACACGAGCGATCGATACCGCGATTCCGCGATTCGAAAGTAGGAGAACCGAACGCTGTCGGATTTGTCACTTCACCTTCATGCTGGCGCACTCGTTGCTCTCGTGTTTCAATGCGCATATAGATTTTTTATACGTATAATGTTCGTTCTCAGAGAGAATAGGGAGAGAGAGAGAGAGAGGGAGAGAACGCGACGCGAACGTAATATTTTGCTTTCATTATTAATTGTGATCCCCGCGACTCGAGACGTCTCCTCGAGATCGGTATTCCTCCTCGCGATCGAATCGAAAGATCGGCCATCAATGTCTGATTCTCGACGCTGCCCACTTATGTAAGATATAGAGACTATATTTTGATACTGTCGATAGTACACTACCAAGTATTAGCAATATGTATCGACACTCGCGTGTGTATGCAACTGCATATTCCTCGTACTGATTTTCGAGCTAAATGGGCCGTTTAATAAGCCCTTTGGTTTGGTTTCACGAACGTCGAGAAGCGTCTCCCAGCGTGATGTAGTCCACCAAGTAGCGTTATCGCGACGATTCGATAAAAACTGCCGTTTCGAGCATTTACGGACACCATTCGACCGGTTGACCGAAATTGTCAACTCCGAATTGTCAATTAAACCTTTCTATCCACGAGGATCTTTTAACGCTATCGCGCCAACTGCGATCGTCGGTCTTCTCGACGATCTTTCAATCCGGACGACCGGCATGATCGAAAAGTGCGGAAAATTAGCGATGTTCGGTTTATATTAAACCTGTACGAACGAGCATCGCCCGTTGACACAGAGCTTCGATGACAGAAGCGAAAGTCGTTATCGAGAGCGACCAAAGTCGTGGCTTCACGACGGTGGTACGCGGTGTTTTAGCGAAATATATATCTGTAATTAATTACGCGACTATATACAGACTTGGATGATTGTACAGATATCATATTGTACCTTTTAGATAGGTAGTTAGCGAGGTCGATCGTGTGAGAGGGTATCGTTTGGGTTGGAGTTGCGAGCGCACGCCGCCCGCCGCGCGTTACCAATTCGACACGATTGTTTGATTACTCGTTCGCATAGGAAATCCGCACCGATGGATGTGTAAGGGTGTGTAGGAGCGCTTAGACGTTGATTAAGATCTTTGGTGGATAAATGCTTGACAGAAACGCGCAACGATTTCTTCTTGATCGCTTTTTTCAGCTGTAACAAGAATTTTACGTTCAAACTGTGTAAATTAGGTGCCTTCGTAACTTAATTAGCGTTACTCGTGTTATATCGGTATTTGGTGAATTTATGGGCTATGTTAGCAACGACTGCTTCACTTTTCTCATTTATTAGCACGCAAGGAGATTCAATCGGAGATATCGTCCCGAAGATCTCCGCGCATTAAATATCCAAGAAACGCCTCTTGTATTCATTCATCATAGGTTTGATGTGTTGCGATGCAATTTTTAATATGCAATAAAAACAGTGCATCAAGGTGACGTGTGCAAGACAACCTCGAATATCCCATTTGGTCCTTCGAGTTTAAGTCAATGTAATATTGTCATATAACAACTAAAAAAGAACTGCTATTTATTTTGTAACGTACGTATAGATACGATTGTTCGCTCTACGTAACGTAACGCAACGAGCATCGCGTAGACACCCGTAATGCTTTTGTACGCGATGCTTTTTATCGCTACGTTTGTATTTTTCAGATCTTGTATCTTAATTCGCATAATTTACCCATGAAAAATTACCAATTGCATCACAACAATAAGAACGAGAAGGATTGACACAAATGTGACTCATTTGTTCTCAAAAGGATTTTTAATCGATTTATTTTTTAACAAACAATATTATTGGAAAATGACAAATGCGTCCTGCGGCAATCCTATTCTCGTAGTTTTTACCGCGGGGCGGTAGCGCTCGCGAACACTCTTGTGCGTCGTGCGAACGCTATCGAGTGTTCTCGCCTTTCCTGTGAGATAAGAATTTTCGACTAGTAGTCTTTCAAAAGTAAAGTGATTCGATCATAATAGGTGGTATTACGCTAATTGTGAGAAGAAGTAAGGAGCACTTGTCGGCGGGAAGTCACAAAGACCTCTCCTCCTCGACTCAGACACGGTGAAGTGACGGCGTGCAGTGCCGGCGCGGCGCGGCATCCCTCGCGCTTCGCGTCTCACCGCAGTTGCATAACCCGAGGAGAACCGAGACATGAATGGAGCTGAGCGACGTGCGACAAGGACGGCTACACTGCCGGCTCGGTTTCCCGGTGCAACCGGGAGTGCGAGTGGTAGGGCGCACTGACCGAGAAGGATGCCGACTCGGGAGCAGTGGCGGATTTAGGAATAGATTCCGAGTTGTTTCGAGGGCGATCAAGATACGTCGCTCTTGACAGCACCATGACGAGAGTGAAACAAGAGACGCGGCTGTATGTGGCCGAAGGCGACGTCGCGGATTATACAGGTGAGTAAACGAACAAATTATCACTGTAACTTTAGACTGTTGCTTCCGAGTTATCTCCGATGAATTGCGGTTGTCAATGTCCAACTCTTCTTGTAGAGCACACGGATTACAAAATATATAATACAAAAATATGTGTCTGCAATAGGTTTAGCGAAGGAATATGGAATTAATAATAATGACAATGTGGCGAAAATAATTACACCAAGCACATTTATCAAGCGTAATCCTTTCGACACGCAACGATGCCAAAGGCCGCGACTTCCGTTCAACGCTAAATACATACCGATACGTACCGTAGTTTCTATCTTTATTCTAGTTCGTTATGTGAAAAAAATGCATGGCCTAAGTCAGCGCTCAAAGGTTCGTTAGGGTCTATTCCTCTCAGCCACGTTGCGTCTCTGTGTTCTTGCTTCTCCTTTCCTTGTCGAATAAATGTACAAAGAGGTACAGCTAAAAGGAACAGACCCGGCTCGGAGATCCATACTACGAGGGGTGGCACGAATTAACGTGCCTAGAGCAGCGCGATGTGTGAATCCGCCACTGTTTGGTGTGAGATCGGGAGGGGTAGAGAGAGAGAGAGAGAGAGAGAGAGAGAGAGAGGGAGACGGAGAGAACGGGACGAACAGAAATGACGCAGTGACCGGCAAAGTCCGAAGGAGAGAGAGAGAGAGACGGGGAGGAAGCATTCCGGTGGAACGGCGACGGACGGTACACGTCCGTTTCTACGTAGAACATGAGAGGGATATACAGGGAGGAACGGCGGCGCGGTGGAGAAGCGGGCGCGCATCTGCCGCCGCGTTCGCTCGCTCTCTCGCTCGGAGAGAGAACCAACAGAGACAGAAACGGCCGGTTGGTCATCGCGGAGAAACCCGTGAGAGGAAAAATCCTAGGAAGTACGAATAGAGCTCGAAATGCAAAGTACGAAAGAGAGAAGGGATTTACTGTTTTCAAGGAAATTAACACTTTAGTCTAAAGCACCTCGTGCGGTGGCTTCTTTGAAAATTTGAAATGAGCGTGCGAAAGAAACGATGATACAAACGGGAGCAGCAAAGGAAGGAGAGTGATAGATGAAAACCGACGTAACGAAGGGAAAAAGAGACAGATACGTCGTCGATGATGCGGTAATCGGCCTAGCTAAAGAGGATGGTTACGTGGTCGGTGCGTCGGCGCACGAACGGGAAGGAACGCGGCGGCGGAGAGACGGCGGAGACGGACGAAACAGTGACGATGGGCGATGGGAGAGTGGGAGGTACGGTGCAGTGCGTTGCATAGGAAAGCCAGGACACCGGCGCTGCACCCGCCGGCAGTCTCACAATGCACTTTGCCCTGCGCACCGCCGCTGATACGCGATGCATCGCGGCGCACGTGCAACGCGACTCAATGACGAATCTCTCTCTCTCTCTCTCTCTCTCTCTCTCTCTCTCCTGCTCCCCATCTTTCTCACTTTTTCGTCGTGACAACGTCCGGTGACGACAGTGTTGTTATTGTTGTTCCTGTTATTGCGCGGCAGAATCGATACATGAGCGGCCGGTTTCGTGTCGTAGATTAGCGATTGATGCGATTGACATTCGTATTTTCGTAACACGAATGTCTTGGATCCTCCAACGGCAGCGGTTCAATCAGTGATAAACATTTAATTTTTGTCTACGTGAATGTCCGCCGATAAAAAACGGGAGTCACGGACAGCACGTATAAATTTTTGAAACCGTGACGCCGAATGTGCGGGATCCCATCGAGAGAAGATGTATTATCGTGCTAATTTTCAATCCGAGTTTCCAACGGTTCACATCCTGTCGCACCGAAATCCGTCGTCTACGAATAGGCGGATGGTATGTAGAAAATAACTAGCAAGATCGTGGTTCGCTGCGCGTCGATACGCAAGGGTGCGTCCTAAAACGAAACTCTGCTCGTATGTGAGCATCAAGCAACCACCCTGGGACATTGTCCTTTCCCTTCTTTCGTTTCATGCTTGTCCTGCTTAGTCTGCAGAGTCTATAACGCAGACTGATTATTACGCAATTTGTCGCCACATTGTGCCTTCCCGTGACCTGTTTCGCGGCGCTCCCTATTACGTTCTTTGACCTTGTTGCACAAGGATGTATTTGTTCGCATCTTAAAAAGCGTATAACGCCCTTCCCCACTTCTTTCTCTCTCTCTCTCTCTCTTTCACGCGCATCATTATAATAAGATTACTCGAATATATTTTTACATAAATATGATATATGAAAGAAAAAAGAAATTTTTATTTTTTTTTTATAGATTTGCAGATTGAAGTAGTTAGACGCGACGAAATTGTTCGTTGCGTTTGCGCCGCGCTATAGCGTTCATTTTGCTCAGTTTTCATCGGGACAATCTCCCCGATAGAACGATCAGTGCAGGAAGAATCGCGAAACCACCCCGCGCACAAGGATTAGCGCGGTGAAACGAGATGAATCCTAGCGCAATTAAGAGCCTTCGAGAGCCACGATTAACTTGTCGCGACGACGCGGTACGACCTTCTGACTCCGGTAACCGCCCCCACCATTCTCCCACGTGGCAACGAACTTCCGACAAAAAGTAATCGCCGACCTCCACAGCGAGTACCGGAAGTCGTAGGAAGCCACCAATTGTACGACAGTATCCTGCGACAAACCATTATCAATCTAGCGCACCAGGAATAGAAAAACCGACAGTTTTGCGCGAGGAAAATATTCCTTCTTTTTTCTTACACGACAACACGAAGAAATCGGGCGAGGCGATCCGGTGAGTACTTGCAGACAGAATTACCAGAATCATTCTTAAACCTTTCCTTTGAACTCTTCCTATCGCTCGAATTTAATTTTAAACACGATTGCGCGAAATTTCATTTTATCGAAAACATTTGTCGTATCTGTTATATGATATGGTTTCAAGGTTAAATCGTAGTTGGTTCGGATGTATTTTGCTTCCCGACAAAGCCACTCGATTAAGTAATTCCCGCGGAAAATCATTGAGCAGGAGTGCGCGGCCTATAAATTAGCCTGTCGTGTAACGAAGTCGTCCCCTCGTTTCGCGTTGGTATTCGGTAGAACGCACACGCGCGCACACATGCACACGCTTTATGCCAACATGAAAGAAACAGAGAGAGGATATGTGTGTGTGGGTTTATATATAGAAATAGCAGCAGCGGAACAGCACCGGAAGCGAAGGAGTTCCGCCCAAGCCTGAAGGGTCACCGCACTTTGAAAAGCAAGATCCAAGCGTGTACTTGGCAGAATTCTACGCGCGCGACTCTACGATCTCAAAGCGAAAAAAGTGCAAAGAAGCGCGTTATGGAAATTTGTAATTTCGAGTCACAAAGTTCGCCAAATTTACGTGCAAATTGTCACCTTTGCAAACTGACGTATTTTAGTCGAAAGAAATTAACGTTCGTAAAGTCGACAAGTGTGCCATAATTGTGTGGGGCGGAAATTGTCAAAGATATCACGCGAAGATGAAGTTTCGTTATCTTTCATGAAAAAAAAAAACAGTCGAAAGAGAGAAAAAAAAAAGTAACTTGTGTAGTCTGAAATGGCCGTTTCAATTACACGCTGGAGTGAGGGCCGAGAGAATCGATCGCGGAATCTCGTCGTCCCACGGTTTGCAGAACGCGGCCAGGAGAGTCGTCGGCTTCGAGCGCATTAACAGCCGCGCTTTTATTGCTGCCACCGGGCGCTGCACATCCGCGGCGCGTCCGACCGGAAGTGCGCTCATTCTGAAGGCGCGTATTAACGTCTTCTCGCGGGGGTAGGCAGGCTAGGATATGGATAGGTATAGGTAGGTGAGAAGAAGCGGCTGAAGAAACCGCCGTTCCTCTCGTTAACGCGTGCGCAGGCGTTTCCTCATGAAACGCGTGACTTTATGAATGAAACCACTACACACTCGCGTAGCATGCATGCGTGCGTGCGTGCGTGCGTGCGTGCGTGCGTGCGTGCGTGCGTGCACGCACGGTTTCTACGCGACGACGACGACGACGACGACGACGACGACGACGACGACGACGGTAGTAATACGTACGCGCGCATTTACTCGTTCGTTGTACGTAGGAAGGAAGTCGCGGCGGTATAAGTATTGTGCGCGCCGGCACGGAGAACCTCGAGCGAACACGACGGACAGTACTTGCACGACAGGATGCCGCATTCAAGGAAGTGTAACTTGGCCCGCGTGAGCGCCGTCGCCGCCGCCACCGCCGCCTGCCGTCCACCAGGGCGTTTTTAATCGCGCGATACATCGTGCATTATTCATCGTTTAATTAGACACCTTCGAATTCCTCGCGATTCCTAATGAGCCCGCCGAGGTCAGTGGTGTGACGGACCGGTCTGGCGAATTTCTTTTTTATTATCCTTATTTAGGGTAACTCGGTGAGAGAACGCGCTGGTGAGGAACGGAAACGCGTACCTCGCCTAAATTAGCAACGAAACTTTTAATGAACATAAGCACGAGAGAACTGTGAAGTTCTCGGCACGTTTTCGATATTGTTGCGGATAGTTTACGTTCAATTAAAAGCACAATTGCATCCCATCCAAGTTCAATTGTAAGTTCAATTCACTTTACGTTACGTTTTTTGTTGAACCATATTCTGAGCAGCTCGATAATCAAAAAGCAGACGGGATATTTTCCGGGTAGGATTAGACCGACACCTAAGGAGACCCTTGTAACGTTGGGGCGTTCGATGCAACTATTTTTGCACGCGACTTATTCATCGATGTGGCATTTCTGGGTCCCAGCGCGACATTTCGCGTACGTCCGACTATTATTTTAAGACTCTGCCCCGATAGTCTTGAAAGCGCTTCCCGATACGCCGAAGCCTAGATCCGACCTGCGTTTATTATTCATCGCAAACCTCCCAGCGCATCGCGTCGCATCGAAACGACGCAACCCGTCCGAAAACAGTGCCGTCCGAAGGCGACGGCGGCGACGGCTAGGCCACGTCCTATCAAATTCTAGGCCGACGACTGGTACGACTCTATTTCTAAATCCGCTTCTATTCTCTATTTCCACGCGACGCCGTCGCCGCGACCAGTTTATACGTCTGCGATATTTCGAGGAGACGGGCCCGGCGCTCATATACGGGACGCCGCTATGCTGCGCGATGCAGATAAAGCCTCTTGGATAATCCTCAACTCGAGGTCCAATCATTAAAATTCCAAATAAACAAATATCCAGGAAACGCTAGTTTTAGTAGTACAGAAAAACTAGTCAGAAACTGACCAACTGGCTAGGATTTGTTGAGCAGTTTAGAATTGTTTAAAAACTGAATAGGAAAGCACCGGTCAATGTTTCTTGGACATTTATTGGCGATAGAAAAAAATAACCGCGAATCTTCTGCAAAATAGCTCGTTTGGTGCTCGTAATAGTTATATTTTCTGGAATAAGTTCGATATGTTCTGTATAAATTTGCATCACGTTATCGTTTTTCCTATTGCATATCCTGAATTTCCTCGCTACGACGCGATCCCATCGAGGAAGATTAAATTACTCGTTTGCGTTAATGCGCTTGATACCGTTTAATAGGCTGTTATGAGAACCGTCCAGTCCATGGACAGAAATAATGCTGTCTTGCCAACATGAATTCCTCACCTAGTCGAAACTCTTACAATCGCTATCTTTTAGCGTTACCGCTCTATTTAGAATTCTTTTGTTTTATCTACACACAACTCAGGTTATTTTGAAATTTTAATCGAATTGCATTGAAAATTTCGACCAATCAATTTTGAGTTTGAGTAACTAG
Source organism: Odontomachus brunneus (assembly GCF_010583005.1). NCBI lineage: Eukaryota > Metazoa > Arthropoda > Insecta > Hymenoptera > Formicidae > Odontomachus > Odontomachus brunneus. The sequence continues at coordinate 1,829,935 of NW_022639480.1, forward strand.
TGTTTGTTATTCCCCGATCTTGTAACTTTAAATACGTTTAACGCGTTTATCCCTTATTTTTTTGCAAAAATTTATTTTTGACTGAAAGCATGATGAATATGTCACTTGTAAAAAATTTGCTAGTAGAACAGCGCGTAATCAAAATTTAATTTGGACGCTCAATTTAATTAGATAGCGATGTTGCAATTTATAACGCTTTCTGCACTTTATAACGATATAAATTAATTACATTAAGAGATCATATATTTGTGTTATACAATCGGCTAGTCGTCCACTTAGAGGGGAGTATTGATCGATATGAATCTCGCGTTATTTATTAAACATTTCCCGCGTTTGTCTCCCACTTTCTTGCAAAACATCAATTTACAATTCAACCGTGTAGATATATCTCCTCCAATATGCATTATTCTACCAGGTCACAGCCGACGATCGATGCGCCGTTAACCCCTGTTCGATATTAACTCTCATCTAGTTAGTTGATCATGTTACTATTAATTAGTAAGCGCGGAGGACACAAAGCGACAAATCAGTTTCACGAAAAATGACTGCTTGAACATAGAAAAAAGAAAGGAAACAGGCAATCAAAAATAACGTGTGCACTGTTACCGTAAGCGTGTAAAAAGAGAAACGTGTGATAACTATATTATATAATATATAAATTATGTTCTACAAACAGATAGCTCGACTAAATAGATATGACGATCATTTGACATCGGTAATGTAGATTCGTCGCGAGCCTTTTTGCCGATCGTGGATTAAATTCGACGACAATATATATCACGGATGTTCGTCAACACGACGAACATCCGTGTTAAACGTTTCCGCAGGCACGTAATCACATTCGATCGAGCAATTAGCACTGCAGAGGCGGCAGCGGCGGCGGCGGCGGCGGCGACGCGACGCAACGCGACCATTACATACCGACACTCTCCACGTGAACATCACGCGCGCATCCGTAAGAACGCCAATAACCGTGACAGACATAATCGCGCGTTATTGCGCGCGCCTACGTGTAAATACGCGATACCGAGCCGACGCACTCGCCGGAGATGGTTCGGAATTACTCGTCGGCAGGTAGAATTTTACGTGGACACGCAGTCCCGGCGATACTTTGACATTGATCTCTAATGGGAATAACAGCCAGCGACAAAACAACATATAATTCCCCATAATATATTGTAACCCTCAAGATCTGATTTGCACTTGAAAATTACTTCTTTCGATGTTGATTTCTTTGCAGAACATTTTTTTGTCGGATCCCCTCGGTTAGAGTTTTTAAGTTTTCACCAGCCGTGTGTGAATAAATTATTCAGACCGGTGCATACTCGTGTGAAATGTTTTAAACTCCTTCGAGGGAGAATCTCGAAATTTCGACTGTCTTTCTTCGCGTTTCACTGTTTCCATCTGCCGTGGATCTTTACGCCACTATTTGTGACTATCGTTTCCGCACATTAAACACGACAATGGCAGCGCGCATTTTTGAAATCGCCTTTTCATAATTCATGAACTCAACATGGCCACGGCTCGCTCGGACTGAAATCGCATTTCGTTGACCCAGCGTTCCAGTTGTCTCTTATACTTGCAACGCGATGCCCCAAACTTAAGCCCGACCGATCTATTGTCTATAGTTTCCAAAATTCCGCCTCTAAGATTGCAGCGTTAATTTTGAAAATGATTCAATAATTTGGATATCTAGAGTAATATTAATAACCGTAAATATTTGAAATTTGTCAAATCTGAATTTAGAGTCAGATTTTGTTTTTCGGTTGGATTGCACGATATTACATGCACATATTATATTTGCAATTGCAATTCCATTGAAAAACTCACACTTAACTCTAATCTAAGTATCTCACACAGAGACAAGCGAGCCTTAAAGCCATATTAATAGTCGTTATTTGAAACTTACCTGAATTAAGATACTCAGGTTTATTTATAATTTAGAGTTATACGTTTTTTAAGTGAATTTCAATTGCAAATGTAGTGTCATATACATTGCATGTCTCAAGTAAAAAACTCAAATCCAACTCTGAAGCTGAGTATCTCGCTTGAGACAAATTTCAAGAAACGACTATTAATACAGACCTTAGAGTCGATAGTTGGCTTAAACTCACTCGCGATTTTTGTTCTTTCTCATTCACTCGGTTAAACAATTGAATCAGTAATTTCAAGCAAATATAACATGATCTGTAGATAAAAATTGATTCGCGGAACATAGTTATTATACTGTCCAATCTTGCTGTAATTTATAGTTGCGTCTCTCGATAGTTTACGAGAGATTAGGTTTTCCGGAAGTGTAGTACTCGCTTAATGATATCTCGCTTATGCCACGCATTTAAATGGCCACGAAACCGATAATGCTAACCCTAACCGCACGCTCAATGAAAGTCGCGCGAGAAAATATATTCGCGTCGGTACAGAGTCCGCGCCGTTCCGTAGGTCATTTACTTTTATATTAGTATCGTAAAATAAATGTTTTTCGTCGCGACATAGCAATACTATCGTCGTTGCGCGAGCGTTCTCGTCGCGAAACACATGTTGCTCTAAATAGAAATAGTAATGAAACGTTCGACACGCGATTCCACAGATACTTCAAAGTATTAGAAATACAGATATTCGCAACACGATATACTTGGCGAGAGCACGATTGTATGTGCATCTCTCTCCCTCCCTCTCTCTCTCTCTCTCTCTCTCTCTCTCTCTCTCTCTCTCACACACATAACCTATATTATCATTCAGTTCTAAATACGTATACTCAATCCCGCATCGAGAGATCGATAGTTACTACGTTTTTGGTTAGACGTATCTAGCTACGCATTTTTTATGACTCATGTTGATTAGTCCAAAAAGCCAGGAACGTGAGAAAAACGCGCAGATAGAAAGAAATGTTTGGTCGAAAATTTCTAGTAACTATCGATCAATCGAATCGACGTACAGAGGGCGCTATTGCGTGTCTATCGATTGCGTGCCATCTTCAATCTTTCTGCGTCGGCAATTGTTATTGACACACCGATCGAGACGTCGCTTCGCGTTTCACGCGTCTTTTGTCTGTCGAAAGTGAGTCTCGCGTGAGAATAAATATCGGGAGTGCCGAAAAAAAGAGAGACGTGCGGTCGTCGGGACGTGTCGTGTCTCGTACATTTATTGTTACCATCATCAATTCACTGGAGCAGGAATAGAATCAGACGATGCCGGATTTATCGGTAATCAGAGGGATAGAGACAATACGACGCCAGAGATACACGCGATGTCGAATCTTGATTAGGTTAAATTGGGTTAGGTTAAGTTAAGTAGCGTCAGTCCGTTGGCAAGGGATGTACATACACACTCGGTCCCGTGATTTCCGTGTTTTCCAACCTCGTGCGTATCCCTTCCGTCGTTTAGCCGCGCACGTTTCGTAGCGATATGTCGCGAAGGTAACACCTAGGTAAGCGGGGAGAGAGAAAAGGAAAGAGAGAGGGCGAGAATGAGAGGAGAGAGGGAAACATACGAAAAGAGAGGGAGGACAGAACGAGACGGAGTGAGAGCTCGAATGAGCGAGAGGGAGGGGAAGGATGGAACGTGCGAGTGAGAGAGAGGGGATTCGCGAGCGATCGGCTGCTTCACTCAGTCCTCGTCCGTCTGCCAGCCGGTTATCTACGGTGAAAATGGTTGACAGCTCGCGCGCCTTTTGCGACGGATCTGACGCGACCTTTCCGGCCAGGATGGCCCGATCTATCCTCTCCGTCGGTCCTCGCCTGCTTACAACGATGATTCGGACATCGTCGGCGAGACGATTCGGTGAAAATTGGACGGATCTAACGCGCGCCGACTTCTGAACGTCGTGATAATTTAAATGTCCCGTTGTCGCTCGAACGACCTTGTCGTCATCTCTCAATGTTCGCGTAGCGCGAGAGTTTTGCGCTTCATGTCACCGTCGTCACGGTCATCATCGCTGCTTTCCGGTATGCTTCATTTGGATTTTCCCGTACAACGTATTCCGATCACGATCATCTCCACACTCTGACGGCTTGACGAAGATCTGGAAGAGGAGAAAGGGGGAACAGAGGAAATCGTCTTGACGACAGCAACTGTCACGGAAGACGTCATAAGTAAAGGTACGTGGTCAATAGCGTTTTATTAACGAGTGGAAAAAGATCTGCTGCGAAAAGCGTGTGCACGATCCGTTTGGTTCGAAATACCGTCACGTCAATTTGACGTCGCAGGAAATTGACGAATCGCCTATAAACGAGCGAGCGAACAAACGAGCTGGTCTCGTACGAATTTTTCATCTGTAAATCAAAGATTATTCAAACATTTTATAGAATTAAAATAAATTAAAAATGAAGAACGGAAATGGAGGAGAAGAGAGATTGAAAAAGCGTTCAAGTGGGTTTTCCATCGAAAAAACTTGCGTGAATGTGAATTATGACGCTGCTTGCGCGTTCGTTCTCACGTCAAGAAGTTTATAGCTATCGTTGATTAAAATGCGCAACTTTTATATCAGCAAGTCAGATTTTTATGCAAAAACTTGCATAAGGATCAAGAACCTACCTTACCTTAGAACCATATCGAGCCAAGTTTCGCGCTCGTGCATCGCGAACAGAAACTCTTAATCGTACATGTAAACGCATCGTGTGAAAAGAAAGTGCTAAGTTGGACGGCAAGGGGCAGGTAGCAAGGCACATATTGAAAACTTGAAGAATGCGGTTATCGACTCTAATGCGCCAATTATGTGGCGTTACCGATTATCAACATGGGTAGTTAGTATAGATCGACAGTTGGACAGGTCGGCAGATGGACAGGCTTAGCTATGGCCAACTAGCTTCATATGTAACGAGGTCTTTTCATAGCAGCGGCTAGTATGATGCGCGTGTGTGACGACGAATTGCGTTCTTTATTATTAACAACGCTGCTCCTTCCGTTGCTTTTATTTTGGATTATTGACGATACTTTTCAATTAAAATCATTTCAATATCACATTCTTTGCGCCAAGACGTCCGTCCCATTAATCGTTCTGCTTATTCAAGAAGTTAAAGAATATTGGTCTTTATAGAAATACTCTCTTTTTTGCGATTAAAAAAATCCATCTGTGTATTATATTCACCTTTATTGTGTAGGCCTTTTTACGGGGCAAAATATTGTACACATGTTGCATGCGTCTAAAACGCATCTCGTCGTCAGCTCAGTGTTATTTACGATTCATCCGCAACTGACGCAAATTTGTGTTCCCTCGAATTCGAGGCAGCTCGCTATCTCAGGCTAGCTATCGTTAGAATTTCCGCAGGTATCATCGATACCTGCGGAAAGAGGAGCGTGTAGTCGAAAACGGGGCAAGTCCAGCGAGCGCGACGAAAGACGGCTACGGGGCAGCGGATACGCGGCGAACGTGCCTTTATTTAGACAGCCAGCCGTCGATCGAACAGTAGTTTTCGATGTTCCTCGAGCGAGGAGAATTAACAACTCGACATTCAAGCGTCCGTGAAGAACGAGCGATGAGATCGAAGAGGTGAACGCACTGGCGCGAAATTTACGTCAGACTGCCGTGCGCGCGCGCGCGCACGCGTGTACGTGTGTGTGTGTGTGTGTGTGCACGCGCGCGCGAGGCCGCGTGCCCGCGCGCTTACGCACGTGCGTGCGTGCGTGCGTGCGTGCGTGCGTGCGTGCGAGTGAGTACGCGCGTGGGATCGTTTGATCTTTGCGAACGGCGCGAGTAAATCCGCGTATTATTAAATAGATAACGGCCATAAATTCGGCCAGGTTACATAAAGGCGCAAAAGTGCGCGTTAAGGTCCGACCGTTCTATTTCTGTGCCGGCGACCGGAGCGTTCTAGGACAGCGGCTCTCAACCGCATTCCCCAGTCTCCCGCTGATAGCGGAAGTCCGGTGTTGTTTCGTCGTTGCTGTTGCTATTTGCTGCGGCGAGTATTAATCGCGAGAAATCGTGACTTACGCTCGTGCATTGAATATCGCGAAATCGTAGAGCGCGAATCTTAGAGCGGAAAAACTGAAGGTATTAGCGAGAATTTGCGGATAATTGTTCGGTCGTTCAATTAACGCGCTAACGCTCGTTTAAGTGATATAGTCACTAATCTTTCGCTCGGTAAGTTTAACCGCTAAGTATGTTTTAGACTTTGTGATCTTCTAAAGATATTGCTCGAAATAGCCTTCTTATCGTCTCGAATTATCGCCGAGTGACTGTACAGCGTTTACGCGTGACAAAGTTCACCGCATCGTTACATAAAATTGCAACATTATTACAATCGATACACATCAACGCTTCGTCGTCGCGAGGAGACGCTCATATGTAGCCTCGCGACGGATGAATACATCTCGCAAACTAGCACGACTTATTCTTCCCCACTTCTCGTTGACTTTTCGTGAGTTCCAATGAGCGTGATGATGATAACGAGCGAGCGACGCTCTCGAAGCGCGTGACGATCCACACATCGTGCGTACGTAAAAGTCACAGGTCGTTTCCGTGGCTCGATAAGAGCGCGCGATTAGAGAGCCGCTGAATGAGAAGAGTACAGAATAATACGCGCGTTCGCGGTTATCATCGCGGGCTGGTGGGTCTGTTTGCTTTTTATCAACGCTGGGCGCGATAATTTCTTCTCCAAATTGCGCGAGTGCCGCTCGAGTGACTACACACACACACGTTCCTCCGCGCACTCGTCGATGCGTGATCACTATTCCTCTCCTGCTTCAAACATGACGCAGCAGATTGACTGTCGATTTAATATTTCGTGGAAACGAATTGTTATTGGTACCGAGTTGCACAACTTGGATAAACAGACGATTGTCGGACACATCGGGATAAAATTGCAGAAAGAGTTGCGAGAGAATCGCGATGCTTGCGCCAAATTATTACATTTGATTTTTCATCCGATAGTTTCGAATAATAAAATTATTCAGATTATAGACAATTAGTATCCGCCAATTGACACTGATCGATACGCACATTAGGTAAAAGCGCGCAAAAGTCTCCGTTCTGTAGCTGCAAATTGCGAGCGTATTAGAGGCGCGCGCGCGGTCGACAAGTGATTCGCGTGCGAAACTAGTCTGAGACGTGCCACTCACGACGTAAAAATTTTTCCGCGGCGCCACATTATTGGCGACCGTCCAAGCAAGGCGGTGGCCCCGTGCCTCGTCTATTTTCGTTGATCTCACTGAAAAGCCAAGCCTAGCGAAACGATCCGTCGTCCACACTGCTACTTCGCTAATGGCATTAACGACGCGCACGCGCGCGCGAGAATTGCGACTGGTGCCGCGGTAAAATGACGACTGTTTGAAGAATCGTTGTTGAGCTAAACGAACATCGCGAGGAATAAAGGGTAATTTCCTGGGACGTGTATCGATCGCGAGAGTATCGCGATATTCCGATGAGAGATGCTTTGTAAAAATAGAACGTTTTGTATCCGCTGGAGGGATTAAAGTACCGTATTTCATCGGGCAGAACCGATCGGCGTCTCACAAATATTCGCGAAATCTTGTGTAAAGCAAACGCCAAATATTGCACCGTAGCAAACACAGTAGTAACAGTTAGAATTATGTATGATATTTTAAAAGTAGAGTTTTCTAGTTTAATGGGGACCAACTTTATATACGTCGGTGTATCAGTCGTATGTATGAAAGAAGGCATGAAATCGGGCGCCATGTAATTCCAGCTTAAGACGAGAGGCATGTGACAGAGGCATTCTGTCTTTTTTTTTTTTTCAAGAGAAAAACTCGATAAATTTTTCGAAACTACAACTGTCTCTCAATTGTACAGCTCAAAGTATACTTTGAATGCACAGCTTCAATAATTGATATTCGGTTTCGGTGCATTTTCGATTCGCCAGCTCGTTTTCGTAAACCAAGCTCGAAATCGTCGACTTTAATTTACACGCTACGGTGACTCAGGGGTGAGAGAGAGAGAGAGAGAGAGAGAGAGAGAGAGAGGGAAGTGCAAAAAAAAGATTAGTCGGGAAGGGCGCTGGCTGGTCTGCAACCAGTCTGAGAACTGACGTCTTTAATTCGCACACGTGATTCAAGTGTCTTCTTTTCTGTTCACTCGTCGCTCCTCTTCCTTTTCCTCTACACTACCATTTAGTGTTCCAATTAATCCATACAGTAATTAATTGTTTTATTTTTACAAACAATTCCATAATTGAACTCTGTTCCATATGTGTCCATAATAACCTCGAGCAAATTTGTTTAATTACCTTTGTTATTTTAACTTATTTTTTGTATATAAATTCTTTATGAATTGCGTATCGTTTTATCGTGTTCATCCGCTAATTTCTCTAAAAACTCGACGGCAAATGAATCCTTGTCTCCGCGTGTCTATCTTGTGACAATATTTTAACGGTAATAGTTTCACAAATAATTCAATTGTATTTATAATTTATAAAACTGTATTTATAATTAATATCATCTTCGAGGAGGGGATTTGGCAATCTTTATCCGTCCTTATCATTCTCTCTCTCTCTCTCTCTCTCTCTCTCCCGTTTCTTCTACACTACCCCGATCGCTCGTTGCACGCACCGACGACGCTTCTCTCTCCGCGACGTGTCGCATGCAACAGGTATTCGCACTGACGTCACGTCATCAGGACGAAACGAGAGGGAGATACGCGCCGCGACGCGCACCGACAGAACCGGCGACGACCGGAGGAGACGCACCGGCGAGCGGAGGAAGCGGCGTGTGTGCTCTCGCCGCGGTGGGGACGCGTTCGGAATCACATGCACGCACACGCGAGACTTGGCCTGCACATGACTTCGACGTCGCGGCCGGCCCTGTCTTTCTCTTTCCCCTCCCGTGTGCCGCTTTGTTGCTCGCCGAGGAGCTCGAGCTTAACTCGAGCCGCGAGTTGTGTCACCGCGATGTTCTGTTACGACGCTGTTATTCAACGCGCGCTCGCGGAAATATGCAAGGCGACGATATATCGCGACATCGTCGACGATGCACTTGTCGAGTCGCGGCAATTTTTATACACAGACATTAGACGTACAGGAGGTAGAAATTAATAGTAATTGCTCCTAATTATTGTTGTCGCTTGTACGAGGTATCAGTCAGTCGGGATTTATAGATTCGCATTTTGCAATTAGTATTCGGTAATTTTGGCAAGCACATGCTTTCTTAACTTCTAAAATTATTTCATGTGAAATAAGAAATTTGAACGGCGTACGCGCGAACATATTGAAAAAATCGCTTGAAACTACCGTGAGAATTGTCAGAATTTTTCTGGCGATATTCTGTTTGCGAATTCCTCTCGTTGTCGCGAGTCGAGTCCACTGACGCAGTCCGTTACTGGTAATTCCGCGAACTGCTTTAACAACGTCATGAATCACGGAATGACTCCGTGCACCGTAATGTATGCGCGCAGAAACGAGAGATAACGCGCTGCCATTATTTTCGTGCGCGATTACTATTCCGGACATGACGCGACCGTGCTCCGTGTTCGCGAGAATCGCTCCCAGCAAATAGAAACGCATTATCGGTAACACAATGAAGGGACAAATATCGAGTTTCCAGCAACTCGAGTTGAAAATTGGAAATTTAGGAAATTACGTAAATCCCTCCTTTTGCCTCCTCTGCCTGCCTCTTCAAACGCAACTTTGACATTTGCCCCATCTAATGGCGAGAAGGCCGTGCACAGTTCTCCTCCCCCTCCCCCTCCTCCTCCTTCTTCTCCTTCTTTTTCTCCTTCTCCGGCTTTTCTATCCGCGCTACGAACAAAAGATGCAAATCTCTTTCGAGCATAGTTTAACAGTGCGCTCGTATGAGAGCAGGCGCGAGTAGGGCGCGAACAAAGCTCGTTTCGCGTGCGAATACACGGTCGTATGTGAGCGCGCATGTGGAATAGAGGGTACGTATGTACAGTAAGCGCAGTAGACCGTCCCGTCTCGTCGGGGCTCAGACCTTAATGACGTCATTATCTCCAATTAGAATCCCCATAGTGGTAATCGCCGAGACGTCCCGTTATACTCGCGACGCTTCCGATAGTATCGACATTTGTCCGCGATACCGAGTACCCCGGTAGATGCCTATACCAAGGCTGGTGCCGGTCGAGAAACTAGCGTTTCGGCGCAGTCCGAAACGTCGTCGGCTAACATACCACGACGTGGTACATGCGTCGCATCCGTCGTACATATCGATCATTTTTATCAATATTGAGCGACAGTCGCGTGTATTACGTAATATCGACGCTTTCTCGGAAGAAGAACGCATAGCTCTTGATCATCTTTATTTTCGACGTATCGTTCAGACTCGAGGATAAGAAAATGTCCGATTTAATATTTATTATTGGGAATTTGAGCAAGAGTCTTGAAATGTATCGACATGTCCCTCCTCCTTCCCCCCTCCCCCCTCCCTCTCGTAGATTATAGATCGTGTAAAACGAGACGTCGAGCATAGTCCGCGCGATAGCGCACGCCGGTAACGAGAACCATGTATAGGATAAACTGCGGATGAGCAATCTGGCTGTGACCAATCGTCGGCGCGAGTCGTGCTCGCAGTTACGTCATCGAAAACGCCATTTGCGCTCTCTCTCTCTCTCCCTCCCTCTCTCTTCCACTCACTCATTCACTCACTCTCAATCTTTCTGCCGGACGTAAGAATAGAAGTAGATCACACACATACACATGTACACATCGTGGAAAATATTTCTCTCTTCGCTGCCTTCTATTTTATCGCATCGCGTGCGCTGATGCACGCAGAATTCACTTACGACTCGCCGTCGCTGTCGCCATCGCCATCGCACGAAGGTCGCGCGAAAATTCATTTCGGTCGCGTTTCTCGATCTCTCCCGTTCCGTTAACTTGATCGGTCTGAGCCGCGTGCGGGAAAAACTAGTCTCACATTTCGCGCGTATCTCCGCACAGTTGTACAGTGTGTAATCGAACCCAAGACTCAAAAATATCAAAGAGACGAGGAATCAGCTTGCAACGAGTAACGCAAATGAAACTCGAGCGAATTGGACTGTACAAGGAAGAATGGAAAAGGAAAAATGAGAAACTGCCAGATTGAGACGATTGCGAAGCACAGTGGCATATCGGGATATCGGCGTCATATTGGTGATTATTGTTCTCGGCGTCTTATCTAGGATACTTGTGGAGCGACACGGTTCATTCTCTACGCGTCGAATACAATTGATCGCTCGCGCGCGCGCGTGAACGCCCAAGAAACAACGCCGACGCTATTTGTTCGCTCGGCTTTTTCGCGGAACCGCGAATGACCAACGCGAGAGTGCGTTGGTCTCTCTCTCTTTCTCTCTCTCACTCTCTTTTTATTCTCTGTATCGCCGTTCCCCGGGGTCGCTCGTCGTTGGCGTCGTTTCACCGCCAACGTCACGCGACAACTATGTGCGACGCACCATTCTCGGAGACGCGCGCGGTCGGGATTGCAAAATGTCTTACGTTCGTAGTCTGCCGACGCGCCGACGTGTGATAAAACGGTCTTGCCATTAGTGTTTTTCTCTTTCTTTCACTCTATGTGCGATACGATACCGATGGAATATCTATGCCATCAAAATAGACGGAATAATTTGCAAAACGCTATTTCATAATTGCACCGATACTTGATCTTAAAACCTGGAACAAGAAAAGCAGCTGCCGCGACTTTGCGAAAGATCATAATGTGGGTCGCGTGAGACGCGGCAAGATGCTGCTAAACAGGACCATATACGGCACAAATATACCGGTAGTTGTCCCGTGACATTCCGCAGACATTTCTGCAGATGTTTTATTTGCCGTCACTGTCTCGTTATCCGCGATCTCGTTACCGCTTCTATCTCGGATTGGAATTATTTCGTGAGCGATACGTAAAAGATGAATTATTCTCTTTAGAGCTACATGAATGAAAAGTAGCAGCTTTTGAGTTGCAACAATGAAAAGACGTTAAATACGTCGCGCAATTTGAGCACCGCTGAGATGCCTAGACACCGCCGCCGCCGCCGCCGCCGTCGCGGTTGGATCTTTAAACTTTAAAAGCCAACGCGCTGGCCGCGGAACTATCGACGGCCGGACCAGGGCCGTCGTCGGTTCGCTGGGTCCCTACCTCGGTTTTCTTCGTCCGCTCCTCTCCGTCGCCAACGATAGTAGTAGGGCCCTTTCGAATTTTCTCCCCTCTACTTTCTCCGCCCCCTCCTTTCTCGTGGATGTCGGCCTCTTTCTCCTGTTCCGCGAGGCACCGCGCGCAGCCCGTCGCTTCCACTGTGTGATTATGCAAAACAATTATCGTGGAATGCGGTCAGCTGTTCCCAGACGTACACGCTGACGTCACGCGCGTGCTCTCACGCCTGGCACGTGCACACACGTCTCCCTAGAAAATCACGGTGGTTGTACGGAAACGCACGCACGCACGTACGTCCGGCCGATCGTTCAGGATAAAGAGAGAAAAGTCAAGATTATCGGTTACCGCGCAAGAACGACGGGAAAAAAATTGATTCTTTTGTAGCAAACTTACAGCAGGACGTGTCTTCGGATCGGATACCGCAGATTTCTTCGCGATACTTTTTATTTGCGCGGCGCGGGACACACCTCGGCCTTGGTGACCGTACACGTGTCGAAATTACACCGACCTCGCCGAAGGAAAACGGGCTATTCGTTCATTTACCATGCCAAATACCCGCTCTGACGACTCCTCGCCCCTCGCAATTAGTTCCCCAATCACTGTGCGAGCCCACAGTTTACCGAAACATGATGTACGGTGGATCTCGCCGCAAAGAATCTTGGATTATAAAGTGACCGGACATAAAATAAAGCTGGCTGTGCTCAATTGGCTATTACAGACAGTGTTCAGTCGATAGAATAGATGCAAAATGACAAATGTACGATCCTCGAGATAGTTCTCGATGATAAGCCGCGAACAATCTGCGATCATATCTCAATGTTGAAAACGGTTTCCAGCTACGCGTTAACGAATACTCGCTCCTTAACAAACGTTCTGCGGTTTGAACGTTGGACCGTTCCGTGTGATGGTTAAACGACGATTACGACTACTATTAATTGCTATTCAAACACTCGTATCACGCACTCGATATACAAATATTTTATTACCACACAATGCGCAGACGTATCCGCGGCAGGGCTTTGCGCGGCTTTATCAACATTGGCTTATACGTAATAAAGGATTTGCACGACCGCTCGGCATAGGCGATCGATCCGAAATGTTTTGTCCTAATTTATTTTTATCGATGTCATGAGAAGCGCTAATAGCTCTCCCTCGGTTGTCCGAAGTGACGTTTAGTAAAACATAACTCGAAAGTGTTTCTATGCCCATCATTTATAACCTCGAATACGCATCACTCGCGAGTCTCAAAGGATTATAAATGTCGAAGGATCTAGTCTTGCTCGATTCGGCACACACACACACACGCACACGCAACGAAGAGAATATATCGTCATTGACCCGATTTTCACTCGGCGAGTCGAATTCCGTTCCGGCAGACAGAGACTTATAGAAAAAATGTCTAATATCTTCTAGCATCCACATTTTTGCCAGAATAGCGTGAGAACGTCGCGATTCTACGACGGCCTCGTCGCGACCGTATTTACCTCGGAATTGCGTCCGATTGGTCGCGAAAACCCGACGCTATTACGCAGCAGAACCACCATCGCGCCGGTGGGTCCCTCTGATAGTAGAAATACTGGTCGCTCTGGTGGGTCTTTAAAAAATTAGCGAGGTTCGGTCCGCGCGTGAGTTCGTTCAACTTAGCCCGTCCTGCTCGCTCGCGCGCTCGCTCGCTCGTTCGTCGATCGCACGCACGCACGTACGCACGCACGCACGTACGCACGCACAAATATTTCCCTTCGTCCCTGCCCCTCCTACGGATCCCCCCCACCCTCCTTTCTCTAGCTGACGTTCTCTGGGCGCGTCCACGTGTATGCGGAACACTTTGGTGAAATGATTCACTATCGCCATTTCTTTTTTTTTTTTTTCATTATTATCTCATTGCCTCTTCAACAAATTAGCCCTGGTGCTATCACGTGAAATTTTAATTTTGTTCTACGTATCTTTCTTATTTTTATAAGCGGAATTTATTCGACGCGAAATATTTGACTTTACGAACGCGTATGCGCTTCTAGAAAAGCGCGAAATACACACATCCGTACATACACACACACACATACATACGCACGCACGCGGAATATATCTCCTAATGCGTCTCTTCCTGGATCTGACGCTATACGGCCGGAAGGTTTCTATTTGAGGTATTCAATTCGCGCGAAATCGGACGCTGCTGCGTTTCGGGAAAACTCCGTGCGAGACCGATATCACCGACATCATGTCTTTTCATATTGTACGTACATTACGAATTTTGGAAACGTTAATCAAGAAAGTCGCTAAAAATGTTTTTTTTTTTTTTTTTTAATTGAAATCGATACAAAATTTTTAGAGAATAATCTGCTCTGACGCAATCAAGACTGGCTTTCTTTCCCGCGGAAGCAGAAACAATTTAATGAGTTTATTTTCTTTATTGAGTTTATGATTTTTTTTATTGATTATTATGAGTTTATTTAGTTTATACTCTTTTTTTTTTTCGTGCGACATAGTGATAAGAGGTAGGGGCAAATGTGCATACGGTGCAAGTCGCGATTTTTATCGCGAGTTCGCGTAGGTGCAACGAATCGAAGGGAGAAAACATGCGGGCACGTTCCACGATTCGCGGGGCACACGCTGGTAGATTGAACCGAATGCGGAGTTCTGTGTCTAAAAACGCGATAAATAACGCGTAAAAATAAGAAATAAAGTGAGCAAAATAATACTTTAATAAGCAGATATCTCTCTCAAACGATCTCTCCGTTTATTTCCGTGAAGCGCGCCTCTTGGAAATTCCGCAGGAAATACAAAATTACACGCGTATATACGATAAAAGGGGCACAAGTTTCAAAACGAAGGTGTGTAACAGGAATGATAATTCTCGCTGCTTATTGTTAGTTGAGATTACGGTTACCGCGACGTTGTTATTGCGGCCGCGGAAAATTTCTCGGACGATCATTACTTTCCGGAACACGACGACGATGGCGGCCGTAACAATATGGTGTCATTGCTGTTAAGATAACCGAGGAGGACGTGGTTCCCACGTACGCGCGGCACATCGTACATCGTCGCTTGAAAATCGTCTTCGTTGGTAACCGTAACGATACGAATCTCCCAACCAAGCGGCGTTTCGTGAATAGATGCCAGAGAGATTTAGTCTTTTGTATTTTTATTTACGAGACGCGCGATCACATGGAATGTTCGCGGAGTTACTTGGAGCGATTAATATCTGGAAATCGAATTCCTTCCAATTACAAAAGCAATCGGGTAGTGAAGCTGACACATTCTTCGACAAACAATTAAACGATGGATAACAAATTGTACGACGTCACGCTTACGTTGATCGACAATTGAGCCATTGAGAGCAAAAGTGGTGTAAGCCAATTTTGTTCTAATTTGTATTAGCATTACAGAGAGAGAGAAAGAGAGAGAAAAAATAGCTCCTTATCTGTGATGTCAACTCAAATTTAAAAAGCAATTGACTGATACCACTTTTGCTCTCAATGCCTCAATTAACCGATATTGAATTTTTTAATCCAAAACTATTTTCAAACATGATACGTCGCTCAAGTCGGAAATGGATTCAGACGCGACGATATAGTAACAAGGTAATAGTGTAGTAACGTAAAAGATAGAGGAGGTGATATATACGCGGGTAGCGTATATTCTCTCTCTTTCTCTCTTGATATCTTCTAATCAGTTCTCGGATCAGCCAATCAACAAAGTCCTAGAGAGCTCGTGGACCAGCACCAACGAATCATCGAGACACGTATCTAGCCGCGATATAGCTGTGTGTGACGGCGAGGCAGCGTGGGAACTCCTTCGGGGCACACACAGCGGTGCTCAAACGGGCCCGAGGCTGAAGGTTCGTGCCGGAAATTCGCATGATTCCTTCGCGTGAAGCTTCGAGTCCCGATTTGCCGTACGAACCGCGCGCCGTCCAAGTTCGCACATTAATTTCGCGATTTTCCCCGCGGGAGGTCGAAAGAGGGGATTAATTAGGAGCGACGACGATGAAAGAAAAAAAAAAAAAAACGTCGGCCACCTCGTTCCCGCGCTGTGCGAGATGTCTCAGGCTTGTCGCAAAAATCGGCAAATTAGCTCTCGGTGTCGCGTATAACGCTTGAAAAAAATCAATTCTGCCCGTGATACCGATCAAATGAATTACACTCGGGTTGAACGAAGAATATAACGAGTACGAAAAAGAATTTGATATCGAGACATTATTATTTCCATTTGTCGTCTCGCTGAACGATCAAATTGACCCATCACTCGGGGCCGAATGATTCAAGTCGACGAGTACCCGCGGATAATCGTGGTGTGACATCACTGCGTACCGCTCAATTCGCACGCTCATTCGTTACAACTTGTAAAAAGAGTTCCGTCCATTGTAGCGGACTTCACTATAGGTCGGGAAAGGGTTAAGGCTAAGCGCGCTACCTTTGAATGAGAATAGTTTCGGGATCCTGAATGTGCGCGCCGTGGGAGAGATGGTGGGGACGGCGACGGGTCAATGTTTCGTGGAATGCGGGGAAATAATGGAGGTCAAGCTTCGTTCGGGCCTCGCGCTGATCGTGCCGTCGTGATCGACGACGAGATGAGAAGTGGCGTACAGAAGGTGGGGCAGTCCACGGCTGCGTACGTCTAGGTATATCCTCGCCTCGGCCGTCTCGTACTTTATTTGGCGAGTTTTTGCCGGGTTTTACGAGCGGCTTAGCGGCACTTTTTATAGCCGGCTCGCTTCACAATGCGCTATCACAGTGGGTTTTTACAGACGTCCTGCATCTTCCGCGAGCGATGTGTGGTGTGTGTCGGGTGTGTGGGTATTTTACATACGCGCCCCGTTATATAATGAACCGCGTCCGCAAGCCGTTCCCGGTTAAAGCTTCCGACACACCGTGAATCGTCAGGTGAATTCGTTCGCTCGGTGTTCTCCATGCTTTCTTCCTTTCCTCTTTTTCTTTCTTGCAACGAAGACGGTGACTTACGATTGTGGCAATACTCTTCTTTCTCTCGTCGTGTATGTATGTGTGAAAACGACTGTAATTTCAAGCAAAAACCTCCCACTCTGAAATTTTCCTACACTCGAGATCGAAGAGAGAATCTGTAAAAACAAAATCTGTAATCACTTATAGTCATGAAAAATGTGTTGGCAACGATACTTCAGATAATGTTCCCCGCGGGTAACGCGTTTCGATTCCCATACATTTTCATACGCGTAATATTAGTATTAATTAAACAGTGAGTTGCGACTACGAGTAATTAAATCGCTTTTCCTCGACACGCTCAGAAGAATCCGATCGTCCGTAATTCGCGGCATGCCGTATATGCGCGCGAGTATTTATTTATGCTGCTGCAGCGTGCGCACGAGTATACCTGCACGCGAGTATACGTGCGTCCATGTGCGTGTATCAGTCGTGTGCATAGATCTTTCTCTCGCTCGCTCCCTCTCTCTCTCTCTCTCTCTCTCTCTCTCTCTCTCTCTCTCTCTCTCTCGTTCTCCCTCTATCTCCATTCAGATACTCACCATGAATGAACCGCAGACTCTTCGTTCTCGCTATACAGTGGACGCTTTTTCCCACACTTTAACACCACAATAGCCATCGTTCGAGGATCGAGACCGTCTCGCCGATCTTTCTTGTACCGTCGCGAAATCGCCTTGTAAACTAGCAAGCTGAAATTATCACGGAACGCCGACGTAAAAGGCGCTACTTTAATGATGTTACGCGAGAATCGCTTTTCGGGTTATAACAAGTGGATCAAATTAAAAACTCTCACGAGTGGAGCAAGGAAATCGCCCGGAAAGGTTGCCGCGTTGTCTCTTTGATATTTCTCCATATTAATTTCTTTGTAAACATGTACACATATTAAGACGACGATTATCATTTGACCGCAGAACACGATTGGAAGGCGGGAGAGCATTAAAGTCGCGTGTTAACCGATATTTATTGGCGATCATGATAAATTTTGCCGACTATTGGCGCGTGGTTAACCACACATAATGACGAAATACGGGAGTCTCATCGAAAATATTTGCACGTTCTCTCCTAGATTAACGCGCAAATATCACGCGTACACGTACGCGCGATAAGTAAAAAAGAAAAAATACATAATACAAAAAATAATACATAATTTCGCTTGTTACGTTCACAAAGTAAAAATTCAATCCGCAATTGAGCGCTTGATTACACATACGCATACGCATTGCTGATTTCTGTGCAGCAAGTATATAAAAGTCGCAATTTATTGCGAAATACTTGAGGCGAACGACCCTTCGCTCCACCACGCGATAGTCGTGCTGCAACGACACGTACAGAGTGAGCGTTATGTTTGTGTGTCTTCGCCGTAGCGTAGTGAGTGAAGGCGGAAATTGGCAGTTTAAGATCGAGAGAGATAATCATCTTCTTTCGGTAGATACCTTTCGCATTTTCTCGAATCGAGTAGCATCTCGAAACGTGAATGAAACGTGAGAAGAAGAACTGAGAACGCACCTGATTTTCTGCGTCCTTCTAGATCTTAAACCATCAATGTCCGGTTTCATTCCTCGAACGAAATACTGAGTTTACGTATACACATATATACGTTTCCGTTAGCGTGGTGTGCAACTGGGTCACGCACTCGCGGCTCTACAGATCCTCAACGCGCGCGCACCCCGCTTCCGGTCGTGACGTCGCCGCTCCTCTCCGTCTCAGACAGTGCCGTGAGGTTCGTTGGCATCACCTCGAAGTGAAACATCGGCATCTTACGTATTCTCTTGTTGTTAATATGATATAAAGACGGTTTTTCCCGTTAAATAAATACATAAACATTGCTGTTGTATAAAAATATCGTCAATATGTTGTATTTGATGTTTTTAATATTGAATGCAACAAAATGTGAAATGTCGCGTATCGCGCTACTCTAAATTCGCAAATTGGATGAAAAGTAAATCCGCGATGAGGTTTTCGCACAAAGTAGGAAATTTTGCTTTTCCTTCATTGCTGTAGACACGCGTATGGAATAATTGACACATTGTGTCACTATGAATACCGCGATACACACGAGAAATATGGACAAGTGACGTTTCTGAAGTTGTTGTAAAACTCGACGAGTGCTGCGCGTTTCCTGCGCCAAAGAAAGGATCCGTTTTCTTTCTGTCACGATGCGTATGCGTATGCTCGCGTTATCCGTGGTCTACTACGATATTCGAGGAACCGAAGGGGGTCGGCCGGATGAGATCGAGACGGTTTTAAAGGGCTGCCGTGCTGCCTGCATCCGAGTCGAGAATTAATTTCGGCGCGTCGCCCCGCGTTTGCTATCGACTCCTCCCAACTTCTTTCCAGTTCGCCTACGACAGACCCGATAAGTGGCGAAGCTCAACAAAGACAAACGAGTGTCATGTGTGTGAGCTTTTTCATCCGACCAAAAATACTTTAGAGTTTAATGTAATTATCTTAAGAATTATCTCACGAGAGAAAGAGAGAGGGAGAGAGAGAGAGAGACTTGCGTTCAGTGCTAAGAGATGCCAGCAAATTGATACGACACTTTTATTTACGAGTAACATTCTGATCATACGTCAAGAATGACGTATGGCAATTTCGAGCCGCTGGTAAAATTTAAAAATAATTCAAGGTATAACATACTTGAACGGTTTCATTATGATCGTTAATACCGGCGTTATCGGACGAGGCATATAACCGAATAACCGATAAAACATTTGCGTCATAGCGCCACCTGTGCCAGCTACGCACGACCTGTTACGTAAATATGTGTAACGTGTAATCGTCGAGAAGTAACATTGTTCGGTGACGCGATGTGTGATTAGAGTGTAAACGTGACTGTTCATCCTGTCGTGGATCAAAGATCAACGTAGCCGAAGAAATCTTTAGATCGACGTGTGTGCGTATAAATATAATATAAATTCGAGGTATGGAGAGAAATAGATCGGAGAAAGTAAAGGAGTGGACGATATGATTCAGAACAAATATAAAGATAATTTATAGAATGAATAGAATAGAGCAACTAGAAGTCAAACACAAAATCACAGTGTTAGGAGTATTCACAGATTCATATAAAATTCAAATAAGCGTTATAAAAATAAATCAAATCAATACTTAAAAAAATAATCATGTAATCACGTAGCAAATATTATTAGATACAAGAAATTAGCTAAAATGAATAAATAATTAGCAAATCTTCCTACATATATATATATATATATATATATATATATATATATATATATATATATATATATATATATATAT
>NW_022639480.1:1850528-1851795 GCF_010583005.1 Odontomachus brunneus
ATATATATATATATATATATATATATATATATATATATATATATATATATATATATATATACGTGACATGAGTTAAAGTAGATCGCATTGACAAATTTGAAATTGTTGAAACGGTCTACACAAAATTTAAAGCATCGTTTTGAAATCATTCGAAAATAACGCAATCCAACTAAGAGTCCAGCTGCGACTCGTTCACGAGTAGGGGAAATGTAATATTCGCGGGCAGCGTACTTTCGTACCCGCATTCGTATTCGCACAGGGAACCGAATTGAACGCGCGCATCCGTATGATTATTGCAAAATTAAAACTGCCAACTCGTTGAACCGTGACTCGTACGCGTCCCCGATACGGTCGGCGACGCCGTGTGTGTAACAAAAGTAACAAAAAAAAAGAAGAAGTAAAATTCTCTTATCTGGGGCGCCACACACAGAGAAAAAGAGATTCTTCTGGCGGCTCATTCGCGCACCCGATTTCGTAATCTCTCACTCGGTCGTATCAGTATACGATTGCCTCCTGTCACCTCTCGTGCCCGCTCTCTCCTCCTCTCCTCGTCTCCTCTCCTCTCCCAGCCTTCCCCGGCGGTCTCATCCTTCTCTCGTTTCCCGACTGAATGGAGGCGTCAGAATTCTTATCGACCTCCCCGAGTTGTGCGCCATTACGTCATATGCGCGGAGCCCCACGCCGCAAATCTGTTGTCCGTCGAGCAGCTTCGCTAACTATAATTATACCGTCGGTGCTATACAATTGCGTCACATAGCGTGCAGCCGGAATTCGCAGCACGCTCTCGGAGTTGTCGGGATCGCATAATTCCGAATGTTATTTTACTACGGAGGATTAATTTGCCGTTTCTACAATAGGTCGCATTCGCGACGCAGATGATGCTTGATTATCGATTTCCCGGAGTCTTCTCCATCTTCCGTTCCGTTTGATCGTCTCGTCGTGTAGACAGCACCCGTGATCGATTAGACTTTATCCACGTCGTTTTCCCGCACGTGAGAAAGTTGCAATTCATCTCTAACAATTACATCCGTAATCTCTGGTCCGTTTGGGATAAAATATCTCGAGTAAAGAAAGTTTTTTTTACAATTACAAAATAGCAAGACAGCGCAATAATACAGATTTACAGTATGTCGTCGCAGCCTTTTTGCGTCGTTTTTTAGTTGTAGTACGTTGTCTTGGTGAATTGCGTCCATGCGCGCAAAGTTTGCAACGCTGTTCGCGATTGGTCTCTCTCTCTCTCTCTCTCTCTCTCTCTCTCTCTCTCTCT
>NW_022639480.1:1852098-1870283 GCF_010583005.1 Odontomachus brunneus
CTCTCTCTCTCTCTCTCTCCTGTGTCTCTAAAACTTGGTCGCTAACGACGACTCTTTCGGAGCGGTCAACAATTTTTCAACCGCGCGTTATCGCGCCTTGCGTTAACGTCGGCTTATCGTCCGCGTTCACACACATGATTGTATGTTGCTTCGTGTTAGTCGCGCCGGGGTCTCTTTAAACGCATGCACTGAGCGCGTGTTCTTCATTCGCGCGCACCAGCCGAGCTTCATTCACGTGCGCCGAACTGGGACCGGATGTCGCCCAACGCGGCAATTCGATTCAACACGATACTCTGACGGCTGCGTTTTCGATCGTACGAAGGTCACGTGGGGTTAAGCCCCCGATTTGCGAACTGCGTTATATTCGTCTGATACGTGACCATCGAACAACGTACAGAGAGAAAGAGAGAGAGAGAGAGAGAGAGAGAGGGGGGGAAGCTCGATCACTTAATTATCATGTTGCGCGAGCGTACGGTACATTCGAATGCTAATACATATAATAGCGTTAAATTAAGAGCGTTTAAAGAAGTAACGGGGTTTTCACGCGGCGCGTAGTTTTCGCGTAGTTTGCGCGGAGCAAAGTCTGCAGCGCCGTTCATGTATCGCAGAAAATTATTCGTTATAATTATGCAATGGCTGCATTCCTTCATCATTTGGCAAAGGGACCTGCAGGCGGGATCGTCGATGGAATAATAGAAGCAAAAGCACGAACAGCGCGGCGACTAACAGTCCGTATCGGGCAAATTGCCCGAGTAGCTTTTTGTATTTCGCTTCGAGATGACGTCTCGGTACTTAGTTACAACTATGCGTATTTCGCTCGTAAAAATATCATTTAACGACGCATTCTAATTTCGCAATTCGCTCCCGAACACGCGGTCCGTTAAACTTGCCTGTAAAAACGAACGGATGAATTTATCGACGACGGCAAGCCGCGACTCTCCCGTTTTACCATCCGGTTACACTCCCGATCGCATCGCGCTTCAATTATCTTTTCGACGCACTCGTCGTCTCTGAGGTGAAATTCCGTTACATGTGCGCGGGTCGGTGAGTAGCGCCCGGAGAGTACCTTCTATCAGAATCGTTTGCCGTGCGTGTCCGCCCACTCGCTGCCGCCACACACGTTGTCGCCGTGGCCGCCGCAAGCTTCGTACACACCCAACTATTTTTCGCGATTAACATCCTCGAGCGCTCACGTCAGGTTAGATCGAGCGACTTTTCTCTCTCTCTCTCTCTCGTCTGCATTTTACTCTAGACAGCAGGACGAAAGGAGTTGTGTCCTCGCCTGCAATAACGTGCAAAACGTCTCGTAGTCGATAGTATCGAGTAACGACGGTTACCGTATGGAAGTTGCTTTACGCCGCGGTCGCGCAACGACTGCGCAACGCATAGAAGCTAATAACGCTCGTAAGTGAAGGTTGCGATGCTACAGCGAAGACACGGAATACATTATTCCATCGCAGGCTTGCGGATACCCGTCGTGCATCCTCCTCGACAAGTGCAGCGATACTGAAAATAGAACTAAGCGTTCCTTCGAAACTCTCGCCCCTCTTCCCATCGAGACATCCTGTCTATTCGCCGTCATTGCTTCCAATTACATTAGAAAAATACTTTTTGATGAGCTACTTCTCTTTGACCTGAAAATATTGACGATCTCGTGCCGATACGCGCCCGTCCGTTTCTGTTCGTGCGACGCGTCGCGAGAAAGAACGATGGAGACAGAGAGAGAGAGCCGGCGGTTCAGTAATGAATGGATTAAACAGCACGACGTCACAGGATGGATTATATAAACGGTGGCGCGCGTGACATCGGACGTAGGAAGGAAGTTCGCTTCCTTTCGTACCTACAAGGTATTCCGTTCGTGTATATGTGCGTACGTGTGTGTGTGTGTGTGTGTGTGTGTGTGTGTGTGTGTGTGTGTGTGTGTGTGTGTGTGCGCGCGCGCGCGCGCGCGCGCGGACCGTTTCTCGTTGCCGAGGGGTCGTTCATTTGAAAGCGGACGAGCTCGGTTAGAATCCTAATGACGACAGTGCCGCCCCTTTTCAGCTTTTGCTCGATACAGTGCCGCCGTCGAATATCGTCGCGAAATTATTATCGCTCGATCGCGATAATCAGCACGTTTTAATTTGTTTGCTTTCAGACGGTGCGCGTCTGTCGTGCAACGGCGCTGGTGCTTTCGAACGAGATGGTGAGTCCCCTTATATACGCGTGTTATACAACATTGTACGTCCCGGAATAAATAGTCTAGCATATATCGCTATATATGCGCTAATAAATCACCGATAACAATCTCGCGAGCTAAAATCCCATTCTCCTCTTTGCGACACGACGCAAAAGCTCTTCCTTTTGAAGAGCCCGTGTTTACGGATCACAGACAAAATTCTCGCCAGCTCTTCTCGCTCTTCCCCGTTTCTTCCTCTACTCTGCTGCCGCTAGATTCTCCGACTGTGCTTATTAGCACATAGTCTGGGAGCCGTCTGCGGGTCGACGTCCGGCGTCCCGGAATAGAAGCGCCGCGCGATGCTCGTTGCGCATTCTGTCACCTACGGGAGCGTCGCACACGAATGCGCGCTACTGGGTCGGCGCGTCGCGATAAGGGTCGAAACTGACACGGTATCGCGCGGATTTCTCGATTTCATGTCATGGAGAGCGATTTTCTTCATAAGCTCGATCACCTCGTTTCTCCTTCGGCCTTACATCATCACGGCCGGCTAAGCCACCCTACTTTTTCTTTACTCCGGTCAGCCAGTAATACGTCACGATGATCACCCCGAGACCGGTTAACAGTCATCCTCCTCGAAGGGCAGGTGCGTAGTAGGTTCGCTTTGTACGTAAGGGAAAAGGGCAGCTGCTTGTTCCTAGACACAAGGAGGCGAAGGGCGAGCAACGAGAAGAGGGAGGGAGGGGTTGAGGAGGAGGAAGAAGAAGAAGGGCGAGAAAGAGAGGTCGCTCGCTGCTAAGGTAAACGATATAATGGGGACGCAACAGTGGGTCCTTTTCAGTGGCAGATGTCCTGGCCGAGACACGTGCCCGCTACGTGGTCCCCCTTTTTTCGGGGCCTGTAACCCCTCTCTTTCGCCGCGTTCGTATCGCGTCCGAGGAGGAACAGAAAAGTTCCGAAAAGAAGTAGAGTCCCCGTTTGATAGAACCGCGCGCGTCGCTTCCTTCCTTCCTTCCTTCCTTCCTTCCTTCCTTCCTTCCTTCCTTGCTTGCATCTTTTTTCCCTTGGCCAACGGGGAGCAGCTGCTCTCATTATACAGCGGATTTTGCACCGGCGTAACGGCGGCAGCGTTGCTTCGCGTGCCATTGTATTTGCGCAACGAGATCTTGCATGGGTTTTTTTCATGGGCGATCCGAGCGCATCGCGCCAATGTCGTCGCGCTGGCACATCTTCTGCGATTCGCAGGAAATTTGAAACCTTCGGTCGAGCGACTCTCTTTAACGATGTGGAGTGGAGGAGCCCCCTTTCCCATCTCATCTTCATTGCGCAACGATAACGACATCTTTGTGTATTTCGTTTTTAATCAAGTTTCCGTATAGCGCGTCATTTTGCACCGCGTTGTCGTCTGAGAGCCGCTGAGAGCGCGCCGTGCGACTTTTTGAGTAGCTTTGGTCCCACGCCGGGACTATGGACGGTGTATACCACGCACGCACGGCTGATGCGCGCGGTTACGTACATACGCCTACGGCGGAGCTCCGCTTTACACACACCGCGCGTGTACATTACATCGAGTGCACTCGCGCGCTCAATATCGTTACACGTGGTCGACGTCGCGCTGCTGCTCGTCGCGGTACCTGCCGCGTCGCGGTGTCACACTTGACAGAATACTTTTCGGATCGTCGCCTCAGTCGGCAAGAATATTCCGATACGAATCCGAGAGTAAAAGGTGAGAGAAACGCTGAGAACCCCTGCGGCCACTTCGATTCTACTTCGACTTCCTTCGACCCGAATGCAGTGACCCGTGCTAACGATCGCGAATAGCAACGATCGATCTCGAGCGATCCAGGGTGCTACGTCGAGTGAGAAGTCGAAGACCTCCTCTCCTTCTTCGTGAAAGTTCCTACGTCGGAATTCCGTCATATCCGCGACGAGAGCAGTCTCTTAGCGTTTCTTCGTCTTCTACGCTCGTTCCGCTCTATCTCGTCTTGTACGAGATGCCGTTGCCGGCGTCGATGTCGATGGCTTTGAAAATATTCGCATTCACTGAATGGTTAACTAATCGGGGAAAAAATATGATAAGAAGGGTGATCGATCGGAACACGGTTACGAAATGGTCGAAATATTATGCGACACTGTCTGTGTACATACAAAGAACAACGACCAAGACTTGATTAGATGGCGCGTGCGAATGCTTCGTTAACACAGTTTAGAATAATTTTAGTTTATTGAGTTAAGTATAGGCAGTCAACTAGAGAAAACTAAGTAGAAATAAGTGCGTAGATAGTGTATAAGTGAAGATGAAACAAGGCGTTAAGTAGAAAAACAGAGCGGAAAAAAAGTGCATAGATAATAGAGATTATGGCGTCATAAGAAATGGGTAGTTAGAGTAGCATAGATAACGCAAGCAAGCTAAAATTAGTATGGTAACGCAGTGAAAAGTATCGATAGAAGAAATAGAGTTGGTAATAGATGGTAATAGAAGACAGAAGTACACGAGGGATGGAAAAGGATACAAGAAATGAAGAGGAAAGATTCACTTATCTGATGGGATAAGGAAGCGATATAAAGGAGGAAGGCCTGACATAAGGACTGGTGGGACAGGTTCTGTGTAAGTAAGAAGAATAACGTGCAAAGAATAAGAGAAAGGTTATAGGATATGGAAAACTCCTTCTTTGCAGTATAAACTGAAGGAGAAAACGGAAAACAGAGAAAAATGCGGAGAGATCACTTTATGGAATTAGTAGAAAGTACAGTGTGGAGTAATGAAACTAACATGATGTGGAAGAAAATTTGGAGAAAAGAGGATAAAGAGGAAATGAGAAGTGAAGAGAATAGATAGAAAGAAGAATAGGTATAGGTGTGTAGAGCTGAAGCGAAAGATACTTTTCGAAGCTACATCATATTAAGTATTATAGATAGAAGTAGACGGATATATAGGATATATAGGAAAATCAAGTGCCCTTTTTAGCTACGTAAGCTAAAATATACTGATACTGATACATTATGGAGCGACCATCGTTTAAAAGTTGCAAGTTAGACTGACAGTGACATAGTATAGACATCGATGTACGCAGATGAGCGGTTTCTCCATTATTCATGTGGATTATCGATAAATTATAATAGTAAATATCGATAGTTTGCAAGTCTCTCGGAATTCTCTGTCGTTCGATTTCCAGTCACTTCGACGCCGATGTTTCTGTCCGTTTTTTATCCGAATGACCACTTCGGGAATTTAATATTACGAGGCGATTAAGGCTGCCAGATACTAGCTACATTGGATTGATGAAGCGAGAAAACGCATGTTCAAAATCGTTGCGTGTTATTTCCAAATAAAAAAATGTTTGTACGAAAGAACATTACTGATCGCTTGAATATACTTGTAAAATATTCAGAAAAGTAACAGTAATAATAGGGTGAATGAAAATGAGATCTGTAAGTAGATATTTATTTTTCAAATCGTATAAAATATATTGCATCTCGACAGCTCGTTTACTTTTACGATTGTTACGTAGGTGCAGTGACGAAACAAAACGTTACTTTGTTTCGGTGTCGCGGGGACTTCTGTCTAAACGTCACGCGTGTTTTCTAAAAATATCCGCGAATAGTTGTCGCTTGCCAAAGGGTTATTATTCACGAAAATACCACATGACACAGAATGCATCTCAGAAGTGAAGATTAACGGAACTGAAACGCGCAAGTAGCTTGTAAATTCTGTTACTGTTACTGTAGGTGGAATATTCGGCGTAAATGTCACATTACTTAAAAATGCTTTCAAATGCGTTTGGCCACTAAAATTATCTACGAGAGATTCGTGTAGAACACAAAATCGCACTGAGACCTCAAAACTGAGAATTTGTTTCATGCACAAAAATATAAATAGCGACGCACCCGTCTTGCTGTTACAAGACAGTCCCCGTTTAGACGAAAATATTCGTCGTGCATTGGAAGTACAATAGATATGTCAGAAATTTAATAATGGGAGCGTTGGTACATAACACTCATCTTCTCGTTGAAGGTGGTGATTTAAAATTTCATTAAAAATTTCGGATATATATATATGTGTGTGTGTGTGTGTGTGTGTGTGAGAGGATCAGAACGCGCGATGTGTCTCGAACGCTTGAACCAAGCGCGACGATGTTGACAAAAGCGCACGTCCATGAGTAATAATCAGATGCATCCTGACAGACAAGAAGTTCTGCGACGTCCGACCGTACCGCAGGGTCGCGACAGGCCGTTCATTCGGCAAGCAAAAGTTGACAAAAGTCACGAGGAGGCCACCTGTCTGCGACATTCAAGGGGTCCGATTGACGGCGAGTGCAGGTTGTCCTTTGCGATCGCAATAAAATACTCAAAACGCGCGAGCGCTAGCGATTGCGTGCTAACGAGCACACCAAGATATCTCGTCGCGGACTCTTCATCGGCTGCGAACGAGCGAAGTCCTCGAAAACGCGTTTCAGCTTGCAATTGAAATTGCAAAAGATCGCGCTTCTCGCGTGACGCGAGATGAGAGGAAGTTCGAGAGAGAAAGAGAGATATGCATGCGAGTATACCTCGCGCAAAATTGCCTTAATCCTCTTAACTGATGATGTATAGAACGCCAGAATCCTGAACATCGCAACGTAAGTTATCACCTCGTGAATTTATGATATACAAATTAGACGCGTTTCTCTTGTGATTTATAATTAACGAATACAATTGACAAATTACATGTATTTACATTGAGTTACGGGTGACAAATTACGCGTATCTTATTCACGAACAACGATAAATTAGCTGCGTTCTCGACGAAAAGTTACATTAGTTTTTTGTGACTTTTTATTAAATCTCAATTGTACTTGGCGATTAAACATGATTGACGAATTAAGACTGCTTGCATTCGGCGCTCTTGCGTTACACGAAGAATAAATATCATTCTTACGTAGCATGCTCGCCTTAGTGTAATTGGACCATCATATTGTGTAATATTCTGAGAGATATTCTAGACTGTGTGAGAGAGAGAGAGAGAGAGAGAGAGAGAGAGAGAGAATTTAACATAGATTGATGTGAAACGGTTCACAAGAACACGTTCTCCTTCTCAAATTTATTTCAGTACCCTCGCTTTGAATGTTCCATCTTTGAAATTTGTCCCGCTTTGTCTTTCTTTTGCAATGCGCAGTTAAAAAGTCAGATGTATATTACTCTGTCTGTCGTCTGCCTTATTAAAATTTCAAAATTGCGGATAAAATATCGCTGCCCGCCCGATGTACTCTCTCGTAGCAATTTATTTTTACAACATTTCTACGCGCGAAAAAGCGTATAATTTATATATCACGCATGTGCCACGACGGATAATCAGTAATAAAAAATTTCATAGAATAAATTTTAGCGATAGAAAGCTCGTCCGGTCTTGTCCGGTGTGCAAAAGTTACGGATGCCTGAATTTTTCTCGCTGTTTGGCTCTTGGGGACACAAAAATATAATCACTCCGATAAAACGTATCGCGGAAACACGTCGCTGCATAGGAATGCGCGAGTTGGCGGCTTCTACTGTGTTTACGACGAGCCGCTTCGAGTGATGCCGATCACCTCGTTCCGCAGGTGTAAAATTTTCATAGGATACGCGGAGAAAAGAGAGCGGTGGCATTCCTCTTCCAAAGCCGCGAACGACGTCGGCGCGTTTAAATATCCGATGGGCGAAAAAACGCCCAGCCTCGTTATCAGGCGCGATTTTCGCGACGGCCGTGACATCCGCGCGACGAACAGCGCGAACTTGCACGGACTGTAAAGTAACGCGGCGAGTAGACGCGGTAGGCCCACGTTGCTTCTCCCCGCGACCGTTTCTCCCACGGCAGGGCCGCACGTCGAGCGCATTCCGCTCGCGGGCCCTACCGTCGCTGACCGACCGTCCTTATCGCTCACTTACGGTCTCCTCTGCTGTACGAAAGCGTAATCTCGTATCCTTACAGACTTCTGCTTCTTCAAAGGCATTACGCTACCTCCTCCTCGCCAATTTTACGAATTTTCGCGACGATGCTACTTTCGAGTTGATCTGCGTGAACGGAATTTACCAAAATTTCTAAGTAGATACAAAAATATATATAACGACGCGATATCAACGAATCGTCTCGTCTTTGTTGCGTACGCATCGATTATATTTTACGTTTTCGTTTGTCGTAAAAATAGAGAGAGATGCGCGCGACGTTTCTAAAAGCAGAAGGACGAACTGAAAGGGAAAACAACCATTTATTTCTACACTTTGGAATCATATTTTGATGACTTATTTAAACATTACGAGCGTCACGATGTGCTCACTGTATATTGTGGTAGTCATGTTATAAATTGAACAATAATAATTGAGAACTAATCGAAGCGTCGATGGTAAAATGAAGTAAACGGTCGCGAATTATAACAAGATTGTGCATTCGTTCGTGTTAGTAGTAATTCACTAACAATGACAGTCGGTAGGAGCAGAGTGGGGTAGCAATGACAGCAGTAGTAGTAATAGTCATAGCAATCGTAGCAGTCGTAACAGTCGTACCAGTCGTAGCAGTCGTAGCAGTGGTAGGAGTAGTAGTAGCAGTAGTAGCAGTAGTAACAGCAGTGAAATAGTAGCCGCATAGTAGTAGTTCACACAATAAACACGCACGGTAGTGTAGTAGTAGGTGGTGAAGTCGGTAGAGAGGTATAGAACACAGTGGTGATACGGTGAGCAACGTCGTCGTGGTTGGTGGTGGATGCCGAAGAGAGGCATAGAAGAAGAAGGCGAAGAAGAAGAAGAAGTGTCTGTGGAGACGGGAAGCGAAGGAAGCGGGAGGGTTGGAAAGATACGAAGGGGGCTAGTCGGGAGGCGAGGAGGAGACGAGAGTGAAGCCGGGGACTGGACTCGTACCTGCATTCCATTCCCACTGGCCGTGTAGATCCTTGTATAGGTGGTCGTCCTCCTCCCCTTCCTCCATCTCGTCGTCCTTCTTCTTCTTTTCCTCCTCGTTGTCCTCGTTCTCTCCGCTCCTTGCTACTCCGCTACTCTTCTCTCTTTCTACAGAGAAAAAGAGAGAGTCCTCTTTGATCGGCTGTCTCCCTCACTTCCCCCTGCTCCTCCTTCTTCTTCCTTTCCTTCTTCTCTTCGTCATATTACTCGAGCCGTCTGCTTAACGTCAATCGAATCGCGCGGTCCTCCGGACTCCCTCGCGATCCCAAGGCATCCCCTGTGCTCGTTTCGCAAAATTACCGAAATCCGCTTTGTTATTTCTATTTTATCGAGGAGACATTCTCCTTCGTTCAAATAAGTAGGACAATTGTGTATCTTTTTACGGACTTTTTCCTTCTTCGTAATCTCCCTTGATTATCTTCTCACCGAGAATCGAACGGTAGATACTTGACGAGGCGTTGACGAACTCTTGGTAACCGTGTCGTATACAAAATAAGCGCGCTGCTCCAAAGTTCTGCGATTTCTATTCAAAGCTGTAGGAAAGTTTACGATTGCATAGTTCCGATAAAGTCGCATTACAACGAGACATTCTGACAAGCGTTAGCTGATATTGTCCAAAGTTCGAGGTGTCGATTCCTTCGTCCTCCTTTGCCGTTTATCTTTGGAAATAAATAACGAATAAGTTAAATCCCAATTAATTTGAAGTAATATCCTGGCGAACTCTTCAGTTTTGCTTTTCTGCGCCCATATATCCAAACATGTTTGGTAAATTATAAAAGACATTACTACGCTGAGGAAATGATAGATGATGGCTTTTCTATCAACATAACCTTGATTAATTGGACCTTGATTTTTGGACTATCCAAAATCATTGAAAGATTGGTAATCTCTCTATGTGGCGATGGTGAAAATTTTGAAATTTGTAACACGTATATATAGATTACTTTATTACGTATTATCGTATACATGTGAGTCGTCACTGAAAAGGTTAAGCGAGATTCAACTTTTCGTTCTCGAAATAATATCAAAGATGAAGAGAGAGCGTGTCGTGAAAAAATAGTCTCTCGGCAAATCGACGTGGGAGCGACTCTCGCGGTCGTATCGCCGGACAAATATAAACTCGTCGAGTTATTCCGGAGCTGCGATCCTCTTAATTAGAACAATTAGCCTCTCCGAGAATAGAGGGATGACGCGTCGTCAGTAGCGCGCGAGTACCATGGAGTTGCATACGCTCGTCGTGATCTGTTCGTATACTCGATGAGCAACATTGTCTTCTGCCGGAAACCACGATGCGAAAAATTATAATATCGTTTGAATTACCGTGGAAAAGTCATGCTTGAAAAGGAACAATAAAAAGACAAGAGAAAAGAGATGGCTCGCGAATAGAAGAACAAGTCGTTGGAGACGTAAAAGTGTCGTACAATGTGTCGAGCTAGAGGAATACGACGGAGACGCACGTGCGTCACACATCGCTCGAAAGTTTCGCCAACTCTCGAAAGTAGTGGCGAAATATAACGGCGACGATTCGGATTAGAAATACGCGAAGCAACGACCACGCGCGGAAAGAGAAAAGTTCGGCAGCCTCTCCAAGTGATGGCAGCCTCCACGTGTCGCACGTGACAACGCGTAACGAAGCTCCTGGTACGTAGCCGTATCAGGTTGTACGACAAGCGTCCCACTCGGTCAAATTCGTCGCGTCGTAAGTAGAAACGTTTGAGATATCGAAGATTGCCAGTCACTTATCCCACATATCGTGGGGTCGTTTAAGCTTTCTTTAAGCAGAAGAGAACACGTGGTCATAACACGAAAAAGTCAGATTACCGGAGAAAAAGATTAGCTCGCCGAGGAAAATGTCGCCGACTATCGCGATATAATTGTTATGCGCGGTGCAAGATTCAATTTAATTATTCATGGATTAAAAACGAATTTCCTCGAATCGTACGATTGATAATTTTAGGACGCGCGTTCGGTAGTCCGATGTCTCGGCCTTCGTGCCGCGTTTCTATCGATCGTGAGTTGGCTTAGAGCGAATTACGTCAATCGAGGAGGAGGAGGCTCTTCTCATGACGCCCCCGCGGGTAGCCATCGACTTCCAGCGGCATCGTTTCACGATAATTGAATGAATTATGAAAAGCTATATGGGAAGAGAGAGAGAGAGAGAGAGAGAGAGAGAGAGAGAGACGAAATATTCGATATTTACCATTGCGCTATATTACTCTGTGTCGATCGGATCCCACCCGGATTAACGAAGGCAATTTAAGTCGGTCGGTTGAGCGCTCAGACAGATTTCTGCCATGATCCTTCGCCATTTCAGTTTAGAAATTTTCGCACATTCAATGTAGAAAATGAATTTTTCACTTGACTTGTTGTTTTCGAAAAAGTCAGTCTACGAGAAAGGGGGTTGAGAAGAATTCAACCCAATTATATATATTCAGCGCGGCGGTATACTGCGAAAGAGGAACAAATTCCAGAGAAAAGCGGTAGCCTTGCCAAGGTACTTTGCTCCATGATCAGACTCACATGGAGAACATCTGCTTCTCTCCGACGCGTACACCACGTCGTCCTTCATCCTTTTCTTCCTTACGCGTTGGTCATCCGCGATACGATACGCGCGCGGCGTTTTATCGGCATTCACAATCGTGACTCGGCGATGACATCAACGCGCCGCCGCCTTTTTTCAATGTGGTTTTGTAACGCGTTAATGTTTCTTTAATCGCTCGTTACCCGCGCATGCTTGCCGCGCGAGATGTTCTCCGAGTCGTATTGGATACCCGGCGCTTCCATTGTATGCAAATTGCACCCGGGACGTGTCATTCGCGAGACCGTAACGCTCAAATATCGACCTCCGCTTCGGCGGCCGCGCTTTTGGAACTAATTCCAACTAATCCAAACGCTAAAACACTGCTATAAATAACGATGATAGTAAATTCATCTGAAATCTCGATTATCTAACATGTCCATTGACGAAGAACGATAAAATCGCGAACGCGGTGTTATTCGCACAACACGGCGGCTCAAACAATACCCAACAACGTCAGAGCACTTTTTCTTTTAACTTCACTTGCGTTAATCAAGCGAGACAGCAATAATTCCATAAAGTACTACACAATGTAGAAAAAGCTGGCGAATCTCTAACCCAAATATCAACGTAGCTCGGCAGCTGTGTAAACGTCAACGCGAGACGATTTAGCGAAAGACGCGTAAAGGTCGTTCTGCATTAGTCAATCGTAAGTACATTAGTCACGACGCTTGTTGCCAATCAGAAGCGTCAGTGATATCATTGGCTGGATCTGATTGGCTGTCGCAACAAGCATCGTGTCGATCGACTTGCTATTAATGTAGAACGACCTTAATATCGTGAATAACGAGATTATCCCGATAATATCAGATATATTTTTCGTCTCTTTTTCAAAAAAGACATTTTTTTATCACGATATCGAACCTCGGACGATCGATTCGACGATGTGTCACGCACGTACACCCAGACCTGAGTGCGTACGTGCATGCGCGCGCGCGCGCGTGTGTACGTATACGTACGTACGTACGTGCGTGCCACCGTCCTCGTCCGTGCGCAAGATTCTCCGGAGGGGTCTGTCACGCGTACAAATAGCTGACCTCGCTTCGTCGCCTCTATCAATGGCTCGCCGCCGCTGGACTGAATGACTTTTACGCCTCTTCCGCTTACTACGCCCTTTCGCGACGCAGCGCCGCGATCGAAACCGGTATAAATTTCGGTGAGCTCAGTTCTCTCGATGACGTGGACACGGAGATAAATTTTATGTTAATCGCGTTCTCATTCGTAATATGTGAGGATAAAGTCGCTTCCGGGCGTTCGAATTATCAGATTCTAAAAACTCGTAGAGTCAGTTTTGCTGGCTTCGAGTTTTCATGGAAATAAGCTGTTGCGAAAAAATCAAGGATACAATAACAAGAGTTTACGCATTGCACTAAAAATTATCTGATAATACATTTTTTCTTCCTCTAGAAAGTTGATATGGCCTTGTAAACATATCCGTATCGAGATAGAATTTCAAAAAAGAGTATCAAATATAATTCATGTATTTCTTGCATTACGAGCGCTCATGCTTGCGTGAACTTTTGCGTGAACAACTTCTTTGTCCCACGAGGGTCCCATGCAGGTACAGTAAAATATAACAGTCTGACTCCAACGATAATACAGGTTGTCGTTAATGCAGAGATCTGTAATGCAGTAGATGGACATGTGGATCCCGCGTTGCTTACGGTTGGTAACTTACCCACCGTCAGTATACTACAGTTTTTCGACCCTGTTACCGTCGAGTGATATCAGTCCTAAACACTCGATACAATTTTACATTATACACATGTTTAATACTATTAAAAAAAATAGTGTGTGTCATTATATATAATAGTAAATATTAACGACTTTGGTAGAAATTTTTATCTGTTATATTAATTAATCGTTAATCCTGCGCAATTAATTATTCATTTTATATTTCTTATTGGTCTCAAAGAAACACACACACACACACACACATATATATGTATATATATAATTTTCAGTGTCGCACAAATATCTTTCAAATCTTAGAAAATCTATGCTTTGATATATCTTATTAATGACTAATACTCTGTATTAACGACACAAATTTAATCATTATTGTACACATCAAGGACGTCATTTCAGTCTCTACTTGAGATGAAAAGAACGCGATAATTTCGTGACAGCAGTATCGTGAACGCAAAGAAACAGATTTATTCAACCAAATAATTTAATTCGTAGTAACGACGGTATTCGCAGAAGAATTACCCAGAACGATCCTTCGCGTCTCTCGTACATATACGATTATTAGGCAACGATTCGCGATAACGCAACGCGATGATATCGCTTTCAGCGATTTTGCGCGCGCATTACGATATTCCGGCGATCTTCTCTCTCTCGTTAAGTTTTACGATCGCTCAGCGGCTGATCTGACCGCGTTAATTAGATAAAAGCGGCGCACCGATTCTCGGAAGGGCCTGACGCTGCGTAATCAGCGTCGAACGAACCGGTCGGCGATGCGTGCCATTACGATATCGGCATTACGACGCGTTCTCTTCTCCGTTTCTTAATCACCGACGCTCGCTATCCCTGAAACACGCAACAGAAAACAGTAGACATCGTTCAAGCGAGATCTACAAATTTCAAGAGATGACAGGAGAGCTGCGAATGATGGCATGGCGAATCACTCCAGAAACATTATATCGCGAAATTTCCGGATGTGTCGGGAAAGTTTCCGGGATGTGTTTCTCAAAGCTTACTTTTACCTTCGCATTACTTTCAATTAAATTTATTGATATTACACTGTTCTTAAAATTTTACTAATTGCGACGTTTAATTCGTCGCGGTCCATCGATCTCGAATATCGAGTCAGCCCGAGGTTTTTCGTGAAAACCCTCGGTTAATATCCGACTTGATATCCGGTTGATATCCGGTCGTTCATGAAAACTGCGGGTTGGAGAAAGCGTGTTTCATCCAAGACACCCTGTATAATACTTGGGTAGAAGGAAATGAAGATCGAATCCTCAAGCATTGCTTCTCCTCTCGCTGATGATCTTCCATGGAATATGGCCATCGGGTCGCGAGGTCGCGTCGTATCTTTATCAGGGCTCCGTGTAACCGGCGCGCCGTTATCGGCCGACCGATAACGCACGTGCAAAATAACGTATATATCCTTATGGACCCTTATGACAGACGCTTATGACGAATGACGAAGTCGTGAAAAGCGTGGAATTCGCGTTTATCCACGCTCGCTCTTTGTATTCGCGCATGTTGGCCCAAAGTTAATCCTTTGAGCAGCTTTCGCTTGTGAAACATCGCGAATCGATTAATCCCCGTAATTCACGGTTAATTGTATAAGTGTATGACGAATGTATGACGAATATTGAACATCGCGCGCGGGAAACGTTTAAATTGAGACTGAAAATTAGTATCTTGCGCAGCTCTTTTTGCCTTTTACGAACAGTTAGGTAAGACCGAGTAAAACAAGTGACGAACAATTACACGTAATATCGTAGCACAGGTGTCGCGTATAGCGCATCGCGCGGCCGGTCACTTGAAAGGACTGAACGGGCGCAATTAACGGACGCGCGATAACGCGCGTTTTATGCAAGAGACGTTTATTCATCCGCGTCGCGGAGATGTCGAGCGTCGGTTTTCGAATCGCTTTGTAACATTCCCCGCTGGTACGATGAAAACCTCCCAAGTAGATCTGTCGATTAACGATCGATGAGGGTTTAAATATCACCGATCATCGTTCCCCGCATTCCTCGAGGTCATCGTGTTCCGCTGCGCCTCGGATCGTGTGGTGTCTGACCTGTCCGGCGACACCGTTCCGCGCCGCGATCTCAACGCCGATGTATTCACAAAGTAAACATTACTTTTATCGAGAGAGAGAGAGAGAGAGAGAGAGAGAGAGAGAGAGAGAGAGAGAAAGAAAGGTGTGACACCTTCTTGCCAATAACGCGTCAATGATGATTTTTTCCCATAGATAATAATCATAGATGCGGTCTCTCCCTCATCTTATCATTATTCTTTAATTCCCGCCACAAATATCACAATCTATTGTTTTAGTCGACGTCACAGTGTTGAGGATGTAACAATTATTTATGAGGAAGTAAGACACTCCTTTCTCACAAGAAAGTATCGTTCATAAGCTATTCTCCTACACCAAACGACTTGAGCCATAAAGAGACACGGGGAGGAGCGGCGTTCACGGACGGTGACCGATTCTCGAAATTACAAATTTCGACGTCTGGCACACGTCTCCCTGTTATTTTAGGACCTTCACAGAAATTCGGAGCTCGGTTTCTCGCTCTTTCTCTTTCCCTCTGTTCCTCGCGAGAGCATCGGCCATTTGTCGCGCCTCACTTTAAAAGCCCGCACGAGTGCAAGTAAACGACAGAAAAAAAGAGCAGTCTCCTTTTCTTCTCCCTCTTTTTTTTATTTTCTCCTTATCCCTCTGAAAAAAAATTTGTCCAGACTAATTCGTTTACTTTTGTTTCCAGATTCATCGATCATGGTGAAAGAAAGGGAAGAGCTCCAAACGTGTTTCCAAACACAACAAGGAAGACCGGGGAAACCGATTATTTCTAGTATTTTCTAACAAATTACAGAATTAAGCAAACAAGATTTTTTTAACAAAGTGGTTTTGAAATCCTTGCTTGCTTGATTTTAAAATCTGTTAAAGAACAGTAGAAATAATCGATTTTGCCAACTTATTCCAAATAGTCTCCCTCATATTTATGGTAAATTTTACCTCTTTTGGTACAAATTCGAAAGTTTGAAATATTTGTCATACTTGGACGTATAAGTTTTTACAATTAATACTTATATTTATAGGATACATTCTTGTGATATTAGATGCTATCTATCTGCAACGAAACCGCAGTCATCGCCAGCAATTAAGACGAAACTGGTTTTCACAATGATTTGACAGATAGATATGATTCTGAGATCATTGTGAAAGCTGATTTTGTTCGGACATCAACGGGTGAAGTCGTGGTGATGTTAACCCCAATGAATGAAGAGGAAAACAGTAAGTTTCGCGAAGAATTTCCATATAGAGTTCTGTTCAAAATTTACGATATATAGATGTAAGTAAGAAAAAGAAAAAGATGACGATAATGATGATAAGGAGAAAAGAACGGATGATCGAGGATAATTTATTGGTAATCAAACTTCCCAAGTATCAGTGAAATTATTTCTACATAATTAATACCGATCGTTGGAGCCTGCTTCTTTTTACCGTTTCGTTCGCCGCGATTTTTTGTTGACCGTGTCACGATGTATTATAATTGTTGACAGATAAATAAATAGGCCGCATAAAGGGACCTCTGTCTCTGGCTTCCTCCTCCGGCGCAGCACGCGCTCCAAGTCGCGCGCCGTCGTTCCCCCTTAAATTTATATCCTTGCGTCTCGAATTGTGGATTCACCTCAAAGACAAGAGCTGAAAATACGAAATGTGCGAGAGACCGTACGGTTAAGGCAATTGCAAAATAATTAGAAAAATAAAAAAGAAGGTTGTAATTATTCACCCGAAGGACGTTTTGATTTGATGGTGTACTCAGTGGTAGACTCGGTCGAATGAAAACTTGAATCGATATAAAAACAAGGTTTTCTCTTGGAAAACCGAGGAAAGGAATATTCTAATGAGGTCCTCACCGATTAAGGCATCTAGAGCACGAATGTAAGAGTGAGAAAGGGAGGGAGAGAAGGAAAAGGAAAGGAAGGCAGAGAAAGAGCGTTGCGCGTTTTTGTCAGAATTTCCGGTAGTGATTTATCAAACGGGAAAGATCGTATCTGACGGACGGCGGCAAGAAACGACTTCTCGAAGCTATGAGAAGAAGCAGAAGAAGAGAGGGAGGAGAATGTCTCGCGAGGCCCACTCGCATCGCGTACTCGCGCACGACCACGTGTTCGCGCGCGTCATCCCGCATATTTTCCACTTACACGTGCGCACGTCTCGCGGTTGTGTTGAACGCGGTGATGCGCACGCGGACGTACGTGGTGCACATTGCGTAGGGAGATGTAATACGCGGAGATCTAATACTGGTGCGCTATCGAGTGTCAAACGGGCCGAGCGTAAGAAAAAGCCAGAGGCCGGAGCTTTTTGACAGAAAGCAGCCGGACGAGAGAGAGAGAGAGAGAGAGAGAGAGCAGCGGGAAATCTTAGACGCTATCCGTGTACGACGATGGCGTGTACACGATGAGGATCGGAGGGCCGCGCTCGAGGATACACACCGGCACTTTGGGAACCCTTCCCCTCATCGTCAAGCAGGCGTGTAGCGTGACAGCTCGAGGAAACGTCAGAGTGTCCTCGAGGCTGAAGAACCTACCGCGGGTCCTTACACCGGCTCCTCGAACCGGACAAATTCGGCTTCTCCGAACGGAGCGCGCATCCTTCGCGCTTCTCCCTTGAGCGTCCCTCGCGCCCTTCTTTCACGGCTGTCTAGTGGATAACTTTTGTATTCACCGTCCGCCGTGATGAGCCGCGCGTTATTGGAGATAACGCGAGAGCGAGAGAGACAGAGAGCGAAAGAGAGAGGGAGAGAGAGAGAGAGAGAGAGAGAGAGAGAGAGAGAGAGAGAGAGAGAGAGAGAG
>NW_022639480.1:1870699-1881536 GCF_010583005.1 Odontomachus brunneus
GAGAGAGAGAGAGAGAGAGAGAGAGAGAGAGAGAGAGAGAGAGAGAGAGAGAGAGGAAGGGTCGGGAGGGGGAGAGGAAGAGTGTGAAACGTCAAGCGCCGTGGCAGCTGCGGCGACGTTTCACTATTCTATTTGTCTTTCTCTGTTGGGTTGTATATATGTGTGAGATGGGAAGTCTTTAAAGACTGCATGTGGAACATGTCGCGATTATCGTAGATTAGTTCAACCACTGCGATGCGGGATTGAATATAGTATAAAACAGAAATGTAGCACTTTGAATTAAAAATTCCGACACATTCGTTCGCTGACGATAAAGATTCGTCACCTGATGATCTCGTTTCCCCGGTAAGAGGTGCGCGTGACGCGGCGGTCTCATAAAAATCACCTGGCAAATTGGAGACCGGAATGATATACGGCGTACCGCGCTCGTGTTTCCGAGCCGTCCGTCCGTCCGTCCGGTAATGGCGAGGACCCGGCACGAAGAAAACGCGATTACAGAGCTCAGTGGTGGCCGCGAAATATGTTGGTCGCGCGTTAATAACCCGCTCCAGTTCGGAACAGGGCGAAATTTATAGTCCCAGCAATGTTTTGACAAGCGCGCGAGGAAATTTATCGGTGTGAGGGAGAAGAGAGGAGAGAAGGAAGTGGGCAAGGTGGTGGCACTTTTTCGTTGACTAACTCTGGCGACGATGTTTTGAGCTATTAGACGAAACAAAGCCTCACCGTTTTACGACCGCCTGCGACCCGAAGCGTGCCCGAAGCGAGGCACGATCCGTCGTCGTAAACGCAAAGTCTCGAGGAATATACTCTCCGATTTGAGTATATTCGAAAAACTTTAAATGGAACCTACTTTCCGCAAACTATTCGAATCGAGTTTCCTTCCTATCGTCCTATCGAAACTCTCTATCGTCGCGACGACATTTACGAGCATCGTCATTGTCGTCGTCCTCGTTGTCGCGGAGAATTTCGAGTGACATCGTAAAAACGTCGTCCCCGTCGCACGATTTTCTCGAAAACTCGTAAATCGTCGTACGGGTACAACCACTTGTAGCTCGCATGGTTGTTGCGGCCGAGAAATGTCATTCTTGACAGCCGTGGTGGCACGGGCGCGAGAACATGAGTAGACATAAATAAATATCGTACTTTCCAAACTCATTTTTCTTTCCATTTTTATCTCCGATATATATCATGGTGATAAGAGCTAAGAAGGCCATTTAAGAAAGAAAAATATATTTATTCGTCGTCTCATTTTACGTAGAAGAGGATTAATATTGCGCGTAATAAGTGATACGGTGTATATCGGTTACTCTGAAATTTTATCACGATTTCGAGATGTACTCGCGACTATGATTCGAGGACCGAAATTGAAGTTTACCGGAATAGATGGACGTATTTACATACTATTTCGACGAGTCACACTCGAGTTCACCTCGACGCAGGTCTGCAAAGGTTTAATGAATCGCATCGCACTCCTCCGTCGCGCGTAATCGATAGCCGAGCTCATTCTCACACTGGCCACGACGGAGAGAGTGCTTTTTGCTGCCTGCGGCCGACCAGTCAGCCATCGCTGACCAGTGAGCAGGGTGCACGTGCATAATGCACGGCACACGCACGCACGCACGCACGCACGCACGCACGCACGCACGCACGCACGCACGCACGCACGCACGTCTCTCTTTACCCCCCTCTCGCCGAGCTCGCGGATGTGCGCACCATCGCACATACGATTCGCTCAAGTTGGCGGACGGCAAGGTCCGGCCGATCCTCTCTCTCTTGCCCGACCGTCGTCATCTCGGACCCAAGCTTTTATCAGACCCGAATCGCCGCTGGCCAGCCACATGTGTACCGAGCAAAAAGTCCCGCCTCGAGGCTACGCTCTCGCCTTCGCACTCCCTCGCGAAGAATACAGCCGAGGCGGGTGGCCGAGCCGAGGAAATTTATGGCAATTCGCATAGTCACACAGATGGAATTCGCGAGCGAACGCGGAAGAGGTATCGCGCGACAAATACTTACTCTGACTTCTACAACAAACGTCATTTTTTATATCAATTAACGTGTCACTTATTATTCAAGGAATTTTTCCATGTATTATATGATACTGTAAACTTCCTCTAGGCTAATCTGTGTCCGGGATAATTCGCGTAATGTTAGAAAACATTGAATATGTAGAATCGTTTTTTTCTTTCTCACTGGTCGTGTCTTCTCTACTCGCTCAATCGCCTCGCGACACGTCGCAGACGAATTAAAATTCGTTCGGGCGAGATATTTAAAATGTAGCGTTGCGTAGCTTACAAATAAACCTAAAGGTACACTCCGATTTCTTTCTAATTTGGCACAAATGTAGAAGTACAACAAATATTTAGGTCATATTTTTTCATTTTGGCTCCCTTTGTGATTTAC
This sequence comes from Odontomachus brunneus, assembly GCF_010583005.1. NCBI lineage: Eukaryota > Metazoa > Arthropoda > Insecta > Hymenoptera > Formicidae > Odontomachus > Odontomachus brunneus. The sequence continues at coordinate 1,873,100 of NW_022639480.1, forward strand.
TTCTACATTTGTGCTAAATTAGAAAGAAATCGGAGTGTAACCTTTGAGTAGGTTTACTTATTAGCTAATTCATATAGACTGAAATAAACATAATAGTACAGACAAATAATATCGCACACTAATAATCCAAACAAGTGGTCGTTTGACAAAAATATCTTGCAATGCATGTAATAAAGTAGTGAGTGATTTGAAGTAATGCGAAATCGATAGTACATTTAGACCTGTGGCGACACGCGGAATGCAGGGACAGGTCTGTCGTGTACAAATATTTTAGTAAATAAGCAGATCGGGGGTTGGGTATTTACAAACACACACACACACACACACACACACACACACACACACACACAGGCTATTATATCTGGCAACGCTGCGTCCCAGCATCGTGCTCTTGCAACATGACCCCGAAAGACCTCTCTATCACACTCGCAGACAATGCGATGATGATAATTTTCATTTGCTTTTTTTTTGCTTCGTCAAGAAAGCGGTAAAATCGGGAAAGCACTCGTACGAGATAAAAACTTTTGACGGGACCGCGCTCGCGTTTAACGGCGTTCATCTATTGATGTTTATCCCGATTCCTCCGATATCCCTCCAAAGCGATAACGCGTTTGGCCATTCAACAGCCGACGCTGGATCGACCGCTACATACCGTTGACTACATAATTATGCCGATTCGTCGGACGAAAGGAAGCCGGATTCCTCCATACGTTTTTTTCCACCCCAGTTCCCGTTAAATCAGTTTCGTTATCATGGTGGTGTAACGTGTGATGCCCACAAAGAGGTCAATCACCGATGGCTCGTGCAATCGTCGTTGATATCGCCGATGTCGCAATTCAGACGCTATTTTCCTCATTAAACTCTTCCTTCGTGTCATTATTTAACAATGAACGTACTAATTACGGTCTAATTTGTTTAACCCTTATCCTAGTTATAAGAGTAAAATTGGATCGGAATAACTCGACAAAATGCATAATCTGCAACTTCCTAAAGTAGTAACGTTGCGCGCGTTCGGTTCAAGAACTAAAGCCATTCGAGTGAAATTTAAGACAATTTCCCAAAGATTTTTCTCTATCGAAACGTATGTATAACGTAGTTGATATACACTTTGTAATTCTACCGGGATTTTTATTCAATATTTTTGCCTAATGATTATGTGTATTTCTCTATATTTATAACTTGACAGGACTATTGGTCCTTAAGCATGCAAAACAAAAGATTAGACTTGAATCGCTATTTAATCTTTTCAGTTTTCGATCCGAGATTTCATTTGTTGGCTTCGAAAGGCATGCGCGCGTCACATCGCCGATAACCGGTCGCGCAATAATCGAGTTATAAATTATAATAATAGCCGAGGACATTGTAATCGGAGCCGCAATTAGTCTCAGTCGGCACTGAGCGACGTGAGTAGGGAGGTCGGTTTATTGTGTTCAACCATTATCGCGGCAATTTTTCATCACGACTTCCGATAGAAACTCCCTCGTCTCACTTGCTCGCTCGCGTCTCCGCAGAGGAATGTTTTTGCGTCTACGTAATTCTAAAAAAAATGAAGTGAAACGTCAGATTTCCTTATCGGTATCGTCGTTAACCGATGATTACGGCTTGTAGGACATCGAACGTTAAGTTTGACGAAAGTCTTTGAAGGAGAATGATTATTTATGACACTGTTGCGCCATCCTGATGCTTAATATATTGATCACTAGGAAACATTTTACTAACCGAATGTGTTTGTTTATTTTTAAATGTCTCTCATAGAAGTATTGTAAATGTTTCTAAACTTGTACTAAAAATATTTCAGAATTATGACAGTGACGTTGTTTCACAAATATATTATAATTGGTACGTTTGCACAATAACTCTCTCCCAGTACCACGGTTAGTTATTACAATCTTTGTAATAATCCAGAGAATTATCGCATCGTCAATAAAATGCACAAATCTAATCACTCGATCATTGTAGTAACCATTAGAGTCACAAGAAGGAGGGGAGAGAGCGTATCGCGGAGCAAAAGTTATAATTCATCGACCGACGGATCGACATGTTTCGTAGAATTCGATTATGAGAACTCAAGCACGGGACGAATTGTTGAACCACGTGTCGGTGTCGCTTCTCGAATTTCAAAAGCTTCTTAAAATCAAGTCTTAAAAGTGAGACATACCTGCTGCGCGTCACGATTTACGGTTCACTCAAGCCCCTTGCGATAAGAGAAAAAAAAAAAGAAGAAAGAATGAAAACTTTTTCACGCGTAAATATTGTGATATATTTACTTTTCATACCTGGAAACGATGATAGCGGCACATTACGAATGTCTATAGAGATCCATTGCTTTTCATTTTCACTATCATGATGGCGTCTCTAATGACGCATTTATGGTGCAAAAAATTCGTCATATTCGTCGAGTAAATTCATATTTCTCCATTGTGTAATTGATCATTTCGGTATCTTCAACACCAATCCCTAACTCGATCTCTCGAGCAATTCCTTGGCGGAATGTTAAAAGACTGGACGATATCGCGTCTTCTAGTAGTGACGAATACTTACGCACGTATACATAGTACTCTACAGTACCACGACATACTGGTGGATACTCGCTCCTTGTCAGCCATACCAGTCGAGAATCACTCACGAAGAGAACGCTTGAGACAGTGCAGAAGGCCTTCTCTTCTCGTTTCGTTCTCCACCTTGGGTGACGTCTCACGGCGTTAATCGTTTTTATATGCGCCACGGACAACATTCGGTGCAGCGCAACAGCAACAAAATTCTTTCATCGGAAAAGTCTAGTCTTCAAAGAACTCAATAAAAGTAGCGAGTGGCTCAATAATCGCAACTGAAAGCAATGAAAAATTAAATCAGATAGTTACGTTAGAGTTTGCAAATGTTTCAAACAAAAAAGTATGTTTCGTTGCGTCGCAAACGGAAGAATCGAAATGTTGCTTCCACGTTACTGCATATTCCGTTGAATTTGAGAAAAAATTCGAGAGATGTAACAATATGCAGGTTATTAACTCACTTTGAAGACTCTCACTAATATTATACACAGCTGTGCGTAAAAAAAAAGCAAAGGCTCGAATTTCCATCCGAGCTGGAGGACGAAGAGCGCTCTTTCGGTGGCTCATTCGTCTCCCTACCTCGTAAATGAAACGCGCAATTATGTTAATTACATGAATACATCATCGACGTTGATAAGTAAGCACTGTAAAGAAAGCGCAGAAAACTGAAGAGAAAAGAAACGCTGAGCGGAAGACGGACCATCTTGGGGAGGACCGTCTTTCTCAGACGGCGTCTTCCCGTATCTACCATCGGCGTTGGACGAAGAAGACGACGACGCGGCGCGGCTGCGGTAAATTCAAGACCTATAAAACGTACAAACAGACAAACTTCTTTCCGAGAAGCTACCGTCGAGCCGCCACGGCGTATCGCGGATCACTCGCTGCCAAATGCCAATTATCTTTACCCGCCGCTAGCAATTAAGACGTGCCGCGCACTCGGACGTCATTTCGAAGGGAGAAAAGGCGGTATTAACCGTCGAGGGACGAAAAACTTGAATTTCGTCGAAACGAGATCGCGAGTTCTCGATGCCGACTGAATCAATCAGTTGATCCGCGAAACATATGAGTTGTCTCTCGATGAATAATAATGAGAAAGTAACACTGTTAGTGCGGCTCTATACGAGAGATTTCTGTCTATAGTGATAAAATAGTCTGATAAAATGTATTATATATCTAGAAAGTCGGTTCCGAAGTTGCCTCGTCGAGCTGCCAAGATTAAAATTCCTGTACGCGCACCCCTTTGGTCCTTATCGGGGTAAACTGGTACCGACGCTTATGTACCTAGGTGCGCGGTTTATCGATATTTATCGCGTAATTACCATGGTAACGTCACGATAAACCGCTACTCGTATTTGATTTGCTATTAACCGTCCGCGACGCGTCCACCTCTCTATGGGTATGCGGTCCCGTCTAGTTTCACACGTGGTGATCTGCTTAGTGTGTACCAAAAGACCGATTAGATTGCCCGAACGACTTCACCTTTCGTCTGGAGGTCGCGACGGAACAACGGGAAAACGGGAATCCGTTTTCAGCGACCTGGAAACTACGCGTCGCGACCTCCGGGCGAATTCAATTGACAGTTTCGGCACGAACGATTCGACGCCGTTTATCTCCGCGATAATCCAGAGTGATTTTTCAAACGGCCTAATTGCCACGCTAATTAGAGCCATAATCGTGGCGGCCGATAAGTTTCTCGATCCCTTCTTATCTATTGTATACGCATACACTTGATATACAGGGAGTCATCGAAGCAGGGTCTTCATCGTATAAATCTCAACTGACATCGTGAAACACAGTACGTATTACACGTATCGAAAAATACGCTTCGTTCCAGTTTTGCGATAAACTATTGCTTGGAAATTTGGACAAAACGACAAGAACTCTCCCGCTATCATCGTAATAGCCCTCGCGTGCCACGAGGCGAGATTTCGATGAATGAATAGTAAGAAGCAAAAGGCGATAACGTAGCTGGCGCAATCTGAACAGCTGTAAGGCTTTACAACTCTTTATTCTGCGGTACGCTGAATGGCGGAACTGTCGAAAATTTTATCGATACCATCGAGCCTGCTCAAACATTTGTTCGTCGTACGAAATGTCAACGCACTCTGCCCGAGGTCGTACTCCCGCAGGAGGGGAATGTCCTTTATTCGAGAGAATGTGTAGGCAGCCTAACTAATAACTATACTTTTTTTTTTTAATTTAGCTGGTTTTGCACCAGAATTACACACGATCTTTGCGTACTAGGCAAATAAAGTTGAATCGTTTTTGGAGCTCTGACACCCCGAAGAATCGATATGTTTCGTGTCAAGTTATAATTTTCATATTTCTGTCAACGATGTCACTTTATTAAAACTGTCGCCGCAATCTAAAACGAAGAAGATACGGCAGAGATTAACGAGAATACTTCCAAGATCTCCGGGAAGTATCCGGAAGTCGTTTGATGTCGGAGAACGTTCGCCCTCCAGTAAAACGAATGCGCGAGGAAATTAAAATAGATAACACGTAAATGGCGGCTCTTTCCGACACCCACCGGCCAATTTCAATGGACGGTATTGTCGCGCGGGAGTCACAATTGTTTCTCGGACGCTTCGCATCATACTTTCCACGGAATCCTATCGTGCTGAGGTCAAAAGAGCCTAGGTCCAATTTTCGTCACTTAATTATTCCGTTGATTATGATTACATCTCTCGTTTTCGTCAACGGACGCGCCGCTTTATCGAAACCACAATGGCTGACAACAATAGTTGCCATTGGAAAAAAATCATACGATAATACGAGATGGAAGAGCTGACTCCCATCAATTTGGTCGCTCTCCTGTTTCTTCGACGACGAGGGGAAAAAAAGTCGGCCGGACTGATCTAATGGAAATCCATCGTCAACGACGCGATCGCGAGTTGCCGAGTTATTTTTGTCGAGTTATTAAATCGCTAGCATCGCATTTATGAGGCGAAGATTGACTCGATTGAGTCAAGTGAAGAGTCCATAGTTACATGGAATAACAATTGCAACAGAATTATTTCTCGTGTATATCGCGCAGAAGACGAATATTATTAGCTGTGAGGGAAGTGAAATAGAAAGAGATTTACGTAACATGACAAATGAATCTCGAGGTCACAAGATCTCAGAAAAAAATGGGATCTAAGCAACGCCAAGTACCCACTAAGATTCACACGTGTCAGAAATACATGCGTGCGCCTAGCAGCGCGAACGATGCCGTTTACACGTGCGCCTCCTCTCCTTTTAATCTCCCGAGCGCGGATAAGTGGCATAAAAGTCGCGACATTCCCACGTTCTCTCCATGCTGGACGGATTTCGATAAGCCTTGTTTGCACAACGACGACCCAAAGAGTGGTCCATTCGCGCTTTTCGGGTCGTTAAGAGAGGAAGGTAAAGGGCTACACAAATATTTGAGGCGCGTTGTTACCGCGTGTGACCTAGTCCGTGTGCTATTTCGCTTCGCTACGAATATGTCGTTGCAAATATCACCTAAGGGAGCGATAAGAGTGCTCGTCGGCGACACCGAATCGCGTCATTTTCGCGTCCTGGGAACTCGGTTGGATTTGGGAAATTAATCCTTTCGGTAGAAAATCTCTCAGAAGCCTAGGCGTTTCTTGCGAATCGTTCCTATTCTCTGCGATTACATATACATTGAAGAAAATTCCAACAAATTTTTCAACGTACAAACGAACAATCGCAGGATGCAGAAGAAAATATTTCTAATACCCGAAAAACTAGGAGCGGAAGGAATGAAATACATTGATTATAGTCTCTTGTTGCTTTATTTCTACAAATTAGCACATTACATCGCACTTATAAATTACAACTTAAGGCTCACTTTTGAACGTGCAGGACTACGTCGAGACGTTAATGTACGCTCTATATTGATTTCCGTAATGCGGTGAATAAATATCTAAGTACAAAAGCGCAGCGTTCTCTCTCTCTCTCTCTTTCTCTCTCTCTCTCTCTCTCTCTCTCTCTCTCTCTCTCTCTCTGTCGGCATAGCAACTATTAAGTATTAATAATGTATAATATACGCGATCTACGTGTTTTAATATGGCGCTATCTGTAAATTCTCGTGTACATTACCGAACGCTCAATGTCAGGCTGATTCGTGGTCCCCGATACACCGATTGTCATCGACAAAGATCCAATTAAGGTAAGATCCTCGTAAACGAACAACAATTTTTTAACGAGTTTTGACAATTCCAACTATCATATGTAACCAATTATTCTCTTCGTCTATCAAGCTCCTTGCGAGGCGCAATCGTCGCCGGGACTTCAACAACGCATTGTCCGAATCCTGAAATACCTAGAGAGCGCAAATCGCCAGACACATTTGTTGCCACCTTCGATCGTGTTTCACCGGTTTATTTGAACAAGGCGTGCGTGAGCGTGCACGCAGCGAACCAACCGATCGACAGTTTATAGCGTCCGCGCGTCTCTCGCGCACACACGTACATATATATATATATATATATATATATATATATATATATATATATATATATATATATATATTTTATATATATATATATATATATATATATATATATATATATTTAGCACTCGCGCCGGGGCACCGTGTATATCGAGCGGCCTGTTTGTTTGGCCTGAAATTCTGCGCTTTGGAATGGCCGGCTGTCATGGAATGATGTCATGGTGAGTAGCGGCGGCCGCGCCTCGTCCACATAGTAGAGACTCTCGAGTGGTAGAATGGCCAATTCGACGTTCCCAGTCGAGTGAAATTTCCATAACGCATTCATTTCTCGGATTGAAAACGATTAAACATTCAAGTGATGTCTTGATAAGTGCGACAAACCTTTTGCACCAATCTAGTACTGATTAATGCGCAGTGAATTTTAATATTTTGTTAAAACAGCAACTCGACGAATAATTTGCACGGAAAAAAAGTCTCTGATATTTTATAAATCTAATATTTTATAAACGAAAAACAAAATTGGCTATCAGATCCTAGACTCGTAAGTCTCTAGTAGATTAGTTCGGACTAGCGCGCAACCGCGAACTTTCACTTTCCTCGATCAAGTCGGGCGAGGAAAGACATTTGTGACGAATTTTATTCATTAACGCGTCTTCCAGAATATATTCACAATAATACATAAATGCTACATTATGCTCTTTATACTCTTTGCTCTACAAAATGCGCGATTCGACGCAACAAACCCCTTTTTATTTGGCTTTTCTTCATTACTTTTGAAATCGATCTTTACGAGTTTGTGCTATAATCGGTACGCGACACTTGGTACGCGAAATTAGAGCATTAAGGCTTTAGCTTTGGTCGCAAATTTCCAAAAAAAAAGAACGATACTTTGAAGTGTTACATACTTCTCTCTCTTCAAACTCGCGTGTTATCAAATACTAGAGATAACGCTAGATTTGGACTTTTAGCGAATTTGGCATGCATTTCCCCATCTCGAATTTTAGAAATGCGCGTTTCCGATGAGTCCGCGCTGCGGTAAAATAACGAGCCGTCGTTTACTTCGCATCGGTCTACATGTAATTTGGCCACGTCTCGATACCGGGCACGTAGCGGTGATACTGCGCGTAGGGTGTGGACACGTGCGAATGTGCCATCTGCGTGGTCGCGTGTGAGTGATGCGCGTTATGAGCGGCGGATATATACTGGACCGGTGGAAGAGGCGGCTGCAATTCGTGATACCTCACCATCTCCTGCGTCCTGTCGTCCCAGGACACCTCCGCGACCGCCTGTTCCGAACAGTGACGTTTCATCGGTCTCTCGATCTCTTCCTCGTACCTGGAAACGGAGATGTATCCCGGCATCTCGTAAATCGCGAGAGAAACGCAGAATATTACTCATTCAAACCGGCGGCATTTACATTGAATATTCACTTTTCATTATAATAGTCTCG
>NW_022639480.1:1881546-1887178 GCF_010583005.1 Odontomachus brunneus
GCACTCGCGCCGGGGCACCGTGTATATCGAGCGGCCTGTTTGTTTGGCCTGAAATTCTGCGCTTTGGAATGGCCGGCTGTCATGGAATGATGTCATGGTGAGTAGCGGCGGCCGCGCCTCGTCCACATAGTAGAGACTCTCGAGTGGTAGAATGGCCAATTCGACGTTCCCAGTCGAGTGAAATTTCCATAACGCATTCATTTCTCGGATTGAAAACGATTAAACATTCAAGTGATGTCTTGATAAGTGCGACAAACCTTTTGCACCAATCTAGTACTGATTAATGCGCAGTGAATTTTAATATTTTGTTAAAACAGCAACTCGACGAATAATTTGCACGGAAAAAAAGTCTCTGATATTTTATAAATCTAATATTTTATAAACGAAAAACAAAATTGGCTATCAGATCCTAGACTCGTAAGTCTCTAGTAGATTAGTTCGGACTAGCGCGCAACCGCGAACTTTCACTTTCCTCGATCAAGTCGGGCGAGGAAAGACATTTGTGACGAATTTTATTCATTAACGCGTCTTCCAGAATATATTCACAATAATACATAAATGCTACATTATGCTCTTTATACTCTTTGCTCTACAAAATGCGCGATTCGACGCAACAAACCCCTTTTTATTTGGCTTTTCTTCATTACTTTTGAAATCGATCTTTACGAGTTTGTGCTATAATCGGTACGCGACACTTGGTACGCGAAATTAGAGCATTAAGGCTTTAGCTTTGGTCGCAAATTTCCAAAAAAAAAGAACGATACTTTGAAGTGTTACATACTTCTCTCTCTTCAAACTCGCGTGTTATCAAATACTAGAGATAACGCTAGATTTGGACTTTTAGCGAATTTGGCATGCATTTCCCCATCTCGAATTTTAGAAATGCGCGTTTCCGATGAGTCCGCGCTGCGGTAAAATAACGAGCCGTCGTTTACTTCGCATCGGTCTACATGTAATTTGGCCACGTCTCGATACCGGGCACGTAGCGGTGATACTGCGCGTAGGGTGTGGACACGTGCGAATGTGCCATCTGCGTGGTCGCGTGTGAGTGATGCGCGTTATGAGCGGCGGATATATACTGGACCGGTGGAAGAGGCGGCTGCAATTCGTGATACCTCACCATCTCCTGCGTCCTGTCGTCCCAGGACACCTCCGCGACCGCCTGTTCCGAACAGTGACGTTTCATCGGTCTCTCGATCTCTTCCTCGTACCTGGAAACGGAGATGTATCCCGGCATCTCGTAAATCGCGAGAGAAACGCAGAATATTACTCATTCAAACCGGCGGCATTTACATTGAATATTCACTTTTCATTATAATAGTCTCGCAAAATTTGTCCTTTCGCATTATCAACATCTATATTTGTGTGTTTCTTTTCTCATCTCAAGTGCTTCCGAAACGCCACTAACGTAATGACACAACGATCTCACCTGTTGAGTAACCATTGCGAGGAGGTGGTGACTTGCACGGGTGGATACTGATGTATCGGTGCGGTTTGAGGGGGTAGATACTGATCGAGTTCGTTGCTCTCCACCTCGCACTCCTGAAAATTCACCGGGAGATTCAGACCGAGCCCGCCCAACGTGCCGAGACCGTTTTCTTCACCGGGCAGGCCGTCTCCAACCTCGATGTATCGAAGATCGACGGCGGGCTGATGCGGCGACTCGCTCGACGGCGTGCTCACCAACTCCTGATAGTATACGGTGTTGTTCTGCTGAAGCTGATTGTTCTACGCATCAAGAATTTTCATATCGCGCGACATTGATAATTAGCCAATAATTCATAATCAAAGAACGCATCCAGTCATTGGATATATCGAATTTTTTTTCCTTTTCAGTTGCTTTCTACTACATATTCAAACACAAAGGACACACCTGATTGACATAGTGTTGTCCTCTCGGAGTTGTAGGTGGTGTCGGTGGTGAGAGACCCTGACCGGGTGTCGTAGGTGGCGAAGAGCTCACACCGCTCTGTGGTGAATTAGGTCCTTGAACGCCTCGAGGACTCATATCCTCCTGCTTCAACGATCTGGACACGCTGAACGTCACGTTGCTCTGATTTCGCGAGGGTGAACTCTCGCGACCGGAAGGTCCGTTCTGTTTCCGACGCCGGGGCTGGTACTTATAATCGGGATGCTCGCGTTTGTGGATCACGCGCAGGCGATCGGCCTCCTCGATGAAGGGTTTCTTATCGTTGTCGGAAAGGAGCCTGCAATCGGTCGCGTGATCAAAATTTTTAATTGTATCAGGCGACAAGATTCTTTGAATTCCTGATCACGTTACATTGGATGAATTTAACGATATTTCTCACGATGCCCAGCTGCATAAAATTTTCTGAGTGACGAGTATATTGCACATATTTTGCGCCCAAACGAAGATCGAAATGGATTGAAAATAAGTATTTTATTAAATTTATCAGAAACGAAAAATTTTGCTGAAAAAGTCACTCATCGGACACTCTATAGAGATTTTACATTCTATAGAGATTCGAAGAAGAAGTCAGGTGAAACCTTTTCCGATTAGGCCGACTTGAGCCCGTACTTGAGTGACTCGAAGCGTCGAAGGAAACATTTTCACGTTACATATCCCGATAAATCCGTGGGGCAATTTTCACGAAGTCGTAAAGTCTGTCGTCGTTTCGGCATGATTCACGTTTCTCTCGCGCATAACTTAGACGTGCGCCGCAGCAGCCGGTCCCGCTACTCGGCATCAGAAGAGGCTCGAACGAGAGCACCGTTTCCATCGGCGTCTGATACTCTCGAGGAGTCGAAATGGGAGGTCTGGTTAGTGTTTCTGGACGCGTTAAGTTCCAAAGGCGCTCACGCGTACGTCCGCCTTCGGCGGACGCGACGGCTCGACGTGCGACTCGGTGCGTTATGGTCCTTAATGCTCTGTGTTTATATTCCCACTGGGCTCGTAAAGCCCGCTGCCGATAAGGTTTTCCGGTGTAATAGCGCGTCCGAGAGATCTCGAGGATTTCCATTATATTACACCACCGATGATGTATATCTACGCGAGCCACGGCACTCGCATTTCTCACTCTTAAAGATGTGTCGCGTTTGGCTTTTTATTTATTTTTCTCCTTAAACTTTATCCGTAAATTTTATCTGTTGCTAATATTAGTCTTTAACTGTATGATATTTAATGAAGCTTTCGAACTATTATCTAAAATATTCGCAAACTCGGAATTTAAATTCCACGACAGGAAGCTAAGCACTCGGACGTTTTGACATACGTTGAAGACGCGTATCTCGAGCTTAACCGACGACGTTTTGTCACTGACAGAAAGAGAAAGAGAACGACAGGCAAAGAGAACGAAAGAGAGATGAAAAGAGAAAACCCATCTGGTCAATGGACTCTGCCATGAGCTTTTTTTCGCTGGTGGGTGACGACGATAGCGAGAGAGCCGTCGCAGCCTCCCTTTTTCTTCGCCAGATGCAACGCAGGGTCGGCCAATTTAGATCTGCCTGTCGCTGTATCTACGACTCGTTACTCGTATGTATCAAATTTTGTCCCATAAGGTTCTACGAGGAGCGACATTTACACGATCGAAGGTCGCGATCTCGATGAATCTCTCTCATCGTGGTATTCTGATTGAATCACCGCGCCTATCACCTTTCAATAATGCCTAGCAACAAATTTATAAATCATCATTCGACGTCTCCAAAATGTTCCGAATCAGGTTGTCGGAACGGCGATTAACTGTTGTGTATTTAACACAATATATATTTTGAAATGTGAAGAAATTCTATTTGCAACGCGCGCAATTCGGATTTGGTTAGATGGTGTGTGTAGATACTTTGTAACGTAGCCCGTAAGTTTAGAATGATTTTAGTGTATTGATTTAAGTATAAGGGGAGCGAGAGCGGATCAAATAGAGGGACAATGAAGTAGGTATGAATATATAGATAGTGTATAAGTGAAGACGATACAAGGCATTAAGAAAAGCAGGTTTTGTAGTGGAAAAAGCGCATAGGTAATAGAAATAGTGTCATAAACAATGGGTAGTCAGAATAGCGTAGGTAAGACAGGCAGGCTAAAATTAGTATGGTAACGCAGTGAAAATTATCGATAGAGGAAATGTACAATAGTTGGTAACAGAGGACAGAAGTACACAAGAGATGGAGCAAGAAAAGAATGTAAGAAATGAAGAGGAAAGATTTGGTCATCTGATGAAATAAGAAAGCAATATAAAGGTATACGGAGAAAGACGGACATAAAGAACCAGGTGCTGTGTAAGTAAGAAAGGTGAAGTGCAATGAATAAAAGAATGATTATAAGAAGTCTTTTTTGGCAATATAAGCTAAAGGAGATACATAGGAAATAAAATAAAATCACTTTACGAAGTTAATAGGAAATAGAGTGTCAAAGAGAATGAAACTAACAAAATATAGAAGGAAATTGAGGGAAAAGAGGATAAAAAGAAAATAAAAAGAACAATGAAAAGAATGGATAGGAAAAAGAAGGATAGATATGTGCAGCTGAAAGAAAGGATATATATATATATATATATATATATATATATATATATATATATATATATATAAGTTGTTTCTTTACTTTCGCTCACGAAGAACATAGCGTTATCCCTTATGAAAACTTGAATCGAAAAGTCCTGAACCATTTTTGTCTTTAATGCTTAACGAAGCAGATATTCTTTAATAAATTCCAGCAAATCCGCACAGTCCTTTAAAAGTATACATGCGCAAAGACATATCAGGAGTTCTTATGCCGCTTTCTCGATTGTTATATTCTCCTGATACAAATTTACGATTTTTAAAATTCCAGATTATGATGCGCAAGGAGATATCAGGAGTTCTCGTGTCATTTTCTTTATTGTTATACAGAGTGTTTCATTTTGATCGTCTTAGGTTAATATCTCAGAAATAGTACATTTTAGAAAAAAATGCTTTAGACAAAAGTTGTAAGGTGCGATGGGGAACATAAGAAGATACCATTGTTTTGACCTAAAGTGGCGTCACCAAGATCAGTTCAAGGTCAACTTTGCTTTTTTAAACATAAATATGTATTGTTTATTACGGAATTTTATTTTGCCTAAAGAAGCAAACAACTTTTGTTTGAAAAATTTTTTCATACGACCTCTATTTTCTAAAATATTTACGGAAATATCTACAAAATTATTGGTTTCAGTAAATTTTTTACTCGAATTATATCAACTTTACCGAAAAATAGTAAAGAGATTGTGAAAGAAGATTATAAAGATATTTAGGTAACAAAAATAATATTGTAAAGCCATTTAGAGAAAGCAATGTAACTATAGAGATGTTAAATAACTAGAAACGAAGAATGAGTATGATTGAGGAATATAAATATTAAAACCAAATTTCCTTCTGGAGTACTATGTAAGCTGAAGGAAAATATACTAATACTGCAACGCGCAATTCTAAGATATAGTAAAAATATATTTATAAATAAATGAACTACACCCAAGACTCCAGTCACATCCGAAAGTGTAATTTACATCTTTACTCGAAATCGATAGTGCGCTACCGCTTTCCTCGGAAAGATCATTCCTCGTAGAAAACTCGGTTATACGGAGCAATAGTTTCTTCCGGGGAGATAAAACGGATTTACCTGTTCTCGTCACGCGCTATTTGCGAGAGGGCCCGAGGA
>NW_022639480.1:1887188-1902841 GCF_010583005.1 Odontomachus brunneus
CTTTACTTTCGCTCACGAAGAACATAGCGTTATCCCTTATGAAAACTTGAATCGAAAAGTCCTGAACCATTTTTGTCTTTAATGCTTAACGAAGCAGATATTCTTTAATAAATTCCAGCAAATCCGCACAGTCCTTTAAAAGTATACATGCGCAAAGACATATCAGGAGTTCTTATGCCGCTTTCTCGATTGTTATATTCTCCTGATACAAATTTACGATTTTTAAAATTCCAGATTATGATGCGCAAGGAGATATCAGGAGTTCTCGTGTCATTTTCTTTATTGTTATACAGAGTGTTTCATTTTGATCGTCTTAGGTTAATATCTCAGAAATAGTACATTTTAGAAAAAAATGCTTTAGACAAAAGTTGTAAGGTGCGATGGGGAACATAAGAAGATACCATTGTTTTGACCTAAAGTGGCGTCACCAAGATCAGTTCAAGGTCAACTTTGCTTTTTTAAACATAAATATGTATTGTTTATTACGGAATTTTATTTTGCCTAAAGAAGCAAACAACTTTTGTTTGAAAAATTTTTTCATACGACCTCTATTTTCTAAAATATTTACGGAAATATCTACAAAATTATTGGTTTCAGTAAATTTTTTACTCGAATTATATCAACTTTACCGAAAAATAGTAAAGAGATTGTGAAAGAAGATTATAAAGATATTTAGGTAACAAAAATAATATTGTAAAGCCATTTAGAGAAAGCAATGTAACTATAGAGATGTTAAATAACTAGAAACGAAGAATGAGTATGATTGAGGAATATAAATATTAAAACCAAATTTCCTTCTGGAGTACTATGTAAGCTGAAGGAAAATATACTAATACTGCAACGCGCAATTCTAAGATATAGTAAAAATATATTTATAAATAAATGAACTACACCCAAGACTCCAGTCACATCCGAAAGTGTAATTTACATCTTTACTCGAAATCGATAGTGCGCTACCGCTTTCCTCGGAAAGATCATTCCTCGTAGAAAACTCGGTTATACGGAGCAATAGTTTCTTCCGGGGAGATAAAACGGATTTACCTGTTCTCGTCACGCGCTATTTGCGAGAGGGCCCGAGGAGCGGAAGGGCAGGTTCGGAACAATTCACCTGACGAGCACAAGGCGCTTATTGTGATCCCCCGGGGGCCCTTTATCTATCCGGCAGGAACCGGCCGGCAGCTGCGAGCACGCGCCAAGGATGAACCCGGGGATATCTGTTTTCTTTTTGTCGACAAACACGTAACGTTTGGTATCCGCCGAATGGCGATACGTTTCGAGACGACGCAGAGAGAGAGAGAGAGAGAGAGAGAGAGAGAGAGAGAGAGAGAGAGAGAGGAAGATTTCCAGGGGCTACACACCTGGCTTCTTATCGGGATTGACGTAAAACAAGTCGGCATCAGAATCCGTAAGGATTAGACGAGTTGCGATCGATTAAAATCGATTAAAATCGGTGAAAGACGAAGAATCCGTCTGCAAAGGCTCATCCCCTGTTACATTCCGATTTTGTTTTTTCTGACGTCACGTTGTTGCGACTACTTGTGTGAATTATGTAAAACTCCACGACTATATCAAGATTATATTGTGACCACTCGTACCTTTCAGTTTTCTGTGTTTCTTTTCTTTTCTCTTTTCTTTACTTTACGTTTCTTGTCACAGAACACTACGATATAATCATGGTTTATTTGTAAAGATGTTTACTTTACATCCACTTGTCGCTTCACCGTAAACTATCTCGATCGGCTCCAATCTTCGTAATCACCGTTGAACTTGGCGTTTTATCAGTCACATCGGTTCGCGGAGCGAGTTCATCCGTGTAGCAATCGCTTTCTAGTACTGTGTTCATTACCGAAGATGACTGTATCGTTTGTGCCTGCGCAAAGGTAGATCGAAATGTCGAAGCGGCGGCACAGACATCTCGATCGTCGCCGATTAATCGTGCAAATATAATTCTTTACGCGTGATCTCATAGAGACTCGCGATTTGGCTAATTCATTCGCGCGTACACGAGGAGCCTTGGCACGGTCACGAAAATATCTCTCGGACCAGAGTGTTAAGTGGCACTAGGTCCATACCAAAAGGTGTTAAATAATTACTTCTTAAGAGCCGAAACGTGCGGGTCAACGTATCCCGTATTTCAAGGCCGATTCTGTCCTTTCTTCCGAAATAAGAAAGGACCAAAATTACATTCGCTCGCGATATCAAATCACGATTCTTCCTCCGACATATTCATTATCACATATATTAGTTAATTTCCCATTCTATTCGAAAAAGTCTCGAAATATTATTTCAACGAAATATCTATTTACCTACTATTAGCATATGTATAACTGATGTGTAAATCTGACTTGCTCGACTTGCACAACCAAGGATCTTTTCAGGTTCGTTAAAAAAGAATCAAAGACCACCACAGGGATATTTCACATTTTTGCTTAATATCATTCGGAAACTTTGAATTTTTTATAAATATTTCGGCGTTATTCGGAAAAGCATTATCTGTGTCGACACAATCTCCTTTTGCATATTGCCATCGGCTAATGAGCAGACGATAGCGTTCTCGATTACACGTTCGCTCAGCGACCAAGCGGAAACTCGCTACACGAGTCTTCAGGAAAGAGTGGGAACTTGAAATCGGACGAACTCGTGTGTGGGGTCGACAATTCGGCTAATCCTTTACGCGACGCTCGTGATTGCTCGGCCAATCCAGACCAATCGAATATTTGTACCCTAACGTCCGGTATTTTCTTGCATTGGGTGCTGAAAATTGAAGAAAAATCGAAGAAGAATGTTCGGTCGCATGAGCGCAACAATCTATTAAAAATAAATAGTCCCAAAAGGTAAAAAGAGTCAGCGACCAAATGTCATTAAGTATTTTGAGATAAAATCAAATCAAAACTTGTTCTCTGCATCTAATTAGACGTAGATGCGATGACTCGAATAAAAGTAATAAACATTCGATTCTGTCGATGCACGTCTAACGGATGTTGTGTTGACTTGTTCCCGCGCGTCAGAAAAAATCGATTAGTGACTTTTGTGTCGGGTAATTTTATTTTTCAGCGAAAGCTCCGTCGTGACAATCGTACGGATATCGATCGTCGATCTTTAACGTGCGATCGCGATCACGATCGGGCCGGTATTATTAAATGATTCGCGACGGGGTTCCTTGTCGGCGCGTCCTCTGATGATCGTTCATATGGCCCACTGGGGCACCTCGTTAGTCCCAACCAGGAAGCGGAATTGTCCACGAGTCATTCCGAAGCCTGTGTATACAGGATGTATCAAAAGCCGCGTGTTGTCTGCCAAAATCGAGTTATATTGAAGAATACTAATTGTACGTTTCAGTCGCGCTAATATCCGTGACAAAATTGCATCATGCGTGCCGCAAGTGACAAAATACTAAATCGAAGTTCGTTCGATTAATGCTTGCTAATTTAGTTGAATTTAACGAACGATTATATAAATGGAAAAAGAGAAAAGAAAATTAAACATCTCGCAAGGTATATACATAGGAAAAGTCTCGATAGAAAGCTGTAACGACGTGAATGCTAAAAGGAATTGTAACTGGTTATAAAAGAGTGCCGACGTCACGCAACGTGTGTGCTCCCCGTTACATATGCGACCCCGGTTCACGGGTCTCGAGAAATAGGAACACTTGTACCACACACACACACACACACACACGTGCAACTTAGGCGCCACGTGGTACGAGCGTGTTTAATATATGTGCCGTTGCCTTTACGATTAAAAAAGAAGAAAAACTAGAAGTATTCGCGAATTCGCGCGTAAAAATAGAACGGATCACGAACAAGTGGTCGCGAGAATTGGAACGCACGGCGGTTCTCCCAAGTCGCGCAACGTTGGCGACGTCGACTAGCGCATGTAGTTCTTTTCTTTTTCCTCAATCAACGAGCTTTCAACGAAATTCCTTTGGATCAATCGTTACATCGAATGTCTCTCTAACTAAAATTGTACTTGCTCCGCTGAATGCGAGTTGAGTACACGCGAGCGAATTTCAACGACGCAGGATCGTCGACGATAAGCGCACAGGTGGCGTCGAATCAACGGCAGCTGAAACGATCAACGGATTTTTTAGCGACTCGCACGATCCGATTTTCTCCGAATGCGGCGAGCGCGAACGAAGATCAGCGAACGCGATTCTTTCACATGGCTGGCCGCCGCCTGGCGGCGAGCTCGCTTGTGTCTGTGAGAATCGGTCTTATCAGATCGAGAGCGGAGAGGCATCCGATTGAAGACACGTGGTGCCGATTAATTTTATCGGAACAGTGTCTTTCCGTTGCCCGGGGTCCGCACTTGAACGTTACTCGTCGGCTGAAGGCAACGCGCACATAAGTACGTAATATTAAGTCTCGCTGCTTTATCGTATAGTATTTTCTTCGACTCGACCAACGGAATATAATTTAACGTGAGAAAATGTAATGTATGTCGCCAGTAAAGTAGGACGTAATTTGCTAATGGAACATATATTAACCTTTAAAATATTTGTGTGTACATATTTAATCAGCGAAAACCTGTGGCCTGCGGGCGTATAAAATAGAAGTGATCAGATGAGTATCGAACCATACGATCAGCTTCGCACTACACCGCATACTCTAAGGGTTAAAGTAGAGTAACCGCGTCGTTATCGCGACTTGTATAGCACACAATCATTGACGCGCAAAGGAAAGAAAGTACGGTACTTGCCGCCACAGTTTTCCCAGCGTTTTCGACAGCTCGGCATTGTGAAGCTGAGGATACTGATCGGCCAGTTTTCGCCTCGCAGCCTGGGCCCACACCATAAACGCGTTCATGGGCCTCTTGACGTGGGCCGCTCTTTTGTCGCCGGAACCCCTGCAATTCCAAGACATTATCTTCATTGGAAACGATAACTCTCTACATGTTTACGCGAACGTCATTCGAGTCGTACAATTTTCACATCGCGAAAGATGCACTATGTCAATGACAGGATTATGGAATCACCTGGTAGAGGTAAAAACGAACTTTTTGGCAGCGAGAGAAGCTCTTTTACTCACTCTCTCTTTCTTTCTCTTCACCTCTCCCTCTCTCTCTCTCTCTCTCTCTCTCTTTCTCTCTCTCTCTCTCTCGACTATTTCGACGGATAATCTGGTGACTTGCAGAAGAAAATAACCAGAGGCGATGGCACGCATACACATATATATATACATATATCCGTATCGGGTTTTGCCGCCGTGGCTACCCCCGGGTCATCCTGGCGGGCGTGCGGAGCGTTTAAAACCGGCCTTAAAATAACACCGTAGCTGCCGACGTGTGACGGGTAGGAATGGACGTATCCCTTTCTTTCCGAGAAGATGACTTCATAAAACTTTTGCCCCGTCCAGCCTGGGGATCGACGTGACTGACGTGATTGCCACGCTGGAGATCCGCCCTCCCTATTTTTCTTTTTACCCTTAATCGAGGATTATTTAAGGACTCTGCCCCGAGCGGCCGCGTTGAAGCGCGAAGAACTACCGGCATCCTTAAAACACCGACACGCGAGAGATTATTTTTCATGGAAAACTGTTGAATCGATATAGAGAATCGACGCTTATTACGCTTATTTTATAGAGAGGAGCGGAACTTAACTCGGCAATAGCTTGTAACAGGATTTACGAAGGCTCGATCGGCGCCGAGGATTACACGGGGATAAGCGTGGCGAACGCGCGTAACGCGGATGAAAAGGAGCGCTTCAAGGATTCGAAAGCGGTCCCGTATATTTCGGCCTCTTTGAAATGAGAGGGGCGTTAAATCCGTGTGTAAACCCGCGGAGCCGTTGGTAATTAGCGTGAGTCCACTAACGAGGGTTTTCACGGCGCTCCTCCATGGCACACACGACGCGTCACGACGCGCGCTTTACCTCAATACAGGCAAAAAACTCGTCTCACGCGTGCGTCTCACACGTTCGCGATGTAAAGACGTGGTGTTCAATGTATAAAGCGCAACGCGTTCACCAAGAGGGAAAAGGATTGGCCCGCTTGACTATCGATATTGCGAAAAACTATCAGAGTCATCGGGGTGTACGAATATTTTTACGGAAAAATTGAAGCAGTAATACGTTTTCTCTCTTCTATATCGAATATTGTGTGCATCTCTTCGTTGTCCAGTCTCTCTTATCACTCGCAAATTAATAATTGAACTAATTAATAGGACGTACGAAGCGATTACTAGTATACGCGCGATATTCTCTCACGGAATCCATGGGAATTCAAAAGCGGTCGATTTTATCGGTTTCTATCGCCGGGAATAAACACCGCACCCTGCAGCCACCTCGAGATAACCCCGTAATTGAGGGTTAGCGATAAGCGTTAACGCTTCGTGACTTCCGTCGCAACGACGCTCTCTCGTCTGTCATCTAACCGCGCACGTACCTAGGAGAATCGCGCCGTTTCGTTCCAACGCTTTATCAACGATCGCGCGACTTCTTTCGGAAATTCTCTATGCGTATCCACTGATACCGAGGTCGCACGATAATATTGTCAGCGACCAATCTTTTTCGTAGGTCGAGCAAATGAACAAATGCGATAGATAACGTTATATCACGATCAAATCGTGTCGCTAATTTTGTCAATTTTTTTCAGTCTTGAATCTCAATTTTTCACCGATTCGCCGAATAAATTTGACGTCACATAAAATATACTATGTCGATGAACAAATATTTGGATAAGATCCTTTTCAATCCCAGTCTTAATCCTTCGATGAATTTTGATTTCCCTTTTACAAAAGAGCGGAGAGAAATATCTCTCTACCGTCGCGAAAATTAGAAATATGAAATCACAGCGGCGGCAGCCATCGCGAAGCTCTGGAACGTTGCACAATTTTCTGCGTATCGAGGTCACGCTCGATTTTATCGAGTTTGCAGCGATCTAATAATTTATTTTTTCTCAAGTGGAGGGCATGACGCACCGCGTCACCACGAGGTGAACAACGCGGAAAGAAGCTGGGTTTTTTCCTTCTTTCCCGACTGTTATCGGTCATTTTAAGGTCGTCTCGCTTCCCACGATCCACGAGTGGAGCACGACGGTCGAGCGTAACACGACGATCGGGCATTAATTAGCCAATTTGCGTTAATTGGCGACCGAGGACATTTTTCCGCGAGTCGCGTTTCCCAGGCCGAGGAAACGAGTGCGTCATAATTGAGTTAGCGTTACGTATTTTTAAGACCGCGCTGCGTTTCCCTCGCCCTCTCTCTTCTTCTGCACCGTCGCAACTCGTCGCGACTTCTTCCCTGCGTTGCGTCGTTTCTTCGTCCCTCCCTTTTCCTCTTTGCTGTGTTTTTTTTTCTTTTCTTTTTCTCTTTGATTTTTTTTTTCTTGAACACGTACAGTCGCGCATGTTAACCCCGCGAGGCTTATCCGCAACCACACGCGCGCGTACAGTGGATTGCAAAACGGCTTAGACACAATGAAGTTACAATGGCAACTTACCCAAAAATTGTCAAAATTGAGAGTCATTATAACGAGCTTATCTAGTAATTATATTATTAATTAATATTATTAATAATTATTATTATCGTTACTTGTTATCTCTTATCATTCTTGATTGTTAATTATACTATTAATGCATAATGGACTCTCAATTTTAACAATTTGATGAGCTTCCAACTTTATCGGGTTCAAACCGTTTTGCAACTTACTGTACATGTGTGTTAACACGTTGCCGATACGATTATTAAAACACATCACGAGAACACTGACGTCCGACAGATAATTGAACAAATTATTTAAGTTTTATTAAAGAAAAAGAAATATCAATTTCAGAAATTTTGTTCGGTCCAATAGGTAAATTATTTAGATAATTTTATCCGTCACATAGTGAAATAACTTTTTATGCAAATATCACAATCGTATCGATATTTTCCAGATTCATCAATTTACTCGAGTTACCCGTGATAGAGCGTGTTCCTTTCCTTTATATTCCTTCTCGCAATTATTTGGTAACTCTAAGTTGTGTAACAAGAAATCAAGTCCCGACATGACTCGAAATTTTGCGATAAACAAAATTCAAAGATTCGACCGATAGTTAAAGAAAGAGACGCATTCTCCGTACAAAACACTTACTTGGTGGCAACGGGTACCAGAGTCCAGTCGTAACCCTGGAGAACCTTAGCGACGGCTGCGCTAATCCCCTCGCCACCATTGGCGGTCACTGTCGCAGCGGCCGTTCCTGACGCCTTGCCATTCCCATTGATATTATTGTTGTTATTGTTGTTGTTGTTGTTATTATTAGCATTGCTGTTTCCGCCCGCGGGCGAGATCGAAGCGCCAGAGCTCTCCGGCGCGATGTCGTTCATCTTCATCCCCTTCGTCCTTCCAAGGAAAACCGCAAAAGTCGCACGATCGATCAGTCTCGCCGATTTATCGCACGCACGCGATAAACGCGCTCATCCCGTCGATCGATCGATCGATCGTTCGGCCGCCGCTATCAACGTCGTCGGCTTCGTATGTCACTTCATCATCATCGCGTGATCGCGTCACGTTGTTATCGTCCCGCAATTTTCTACTCGGGTAACACGAGAATCTGGTGGTTTCCTCCTTCCTTCTTTCCAGTCCGAAATTCACGTTCCAACTGCTGACACTTTAATTAAATTCGCTCGCTATCAGACGCGCATCACACGTAAGATTGATTCGACCGAGAGTCTCGATTCTATCTGCATCTTTTTGCTCGTCGCCAGCTACAATTCTTATCTCGTCGCCGCTTCTCTTTGTGTCTCGCAAAGTCTCGCGCGCTTCGCTTCTCCCCCCGGCAGTCGCGAAGTCGCGAATAGTCGACCTATCGATTGCACGCTCTCGTGACGATCCTCTTCGAGCCTTATATCTCGACGAGTGCCATTGAAACGAAATACGCATTACTGTCGTTACATCGACAACAATGTTATGCCCGTATATATTGTTCTCACATTGTGTGATTGTTGTCGGTATCACCGGAACACAAAACCGACACACGATTTTCGAATACACGAGTCTCCAGATAGATCGATAGATTGAGACGTTTGGTAACTTGTTGTTTGTCAGCGTTGTGTCAGTTACCTCGGACAATATCCGATTTTCCAGTTTTCCTTCACGTGCAAGATCATCGACTTTGCGAGGCTTTCTTCGCATTCAGATATCTCGTATCAGCATCGATCCCGAGTGACCTTTCGCTTCCGCTCCGGATCGTTCGTTGAACCAGACCGTCGATGGCTGATTGACGCATCGACCATTCCGCGGTTGGCCAAAAACAACACCGAAACTCCTCGCGGCGGGAATATATTTCTCTCACAATTCACGTTCGTCACCTCTCGAGGTACCTGCCGAGAGAGTACCTGTTCGCGGGAGGGTGATATCTCTTGAGGTGAGACCTCGCGCGCGTTTCCAACGAAAATACCATCCACAATTCACGTTCGCCGTAATGGTTCGCCGGTCTCGGCAAACTGGACAATTCGGCAATTCCAAGGTAGAACGCGAACCGATCGAGAGTTTGCGTTCGCGCGGCAAACTCGCGCCGAGGTCGAAGATTCGTGGCTCGTTGCGCGATCGGCGCTCGAGTGAGGTGGTTGTATCGCCTCAGGGCAGTTTCCACCACGAGGGGTACCGCGTCTTTGGCTCGATTGAGGGCGGAGCGAAGGCAGAGCTGGTAACACTTGTTGCTCCGTGCTCTCACGTCTCGGCAACCGGGAGGGAGACCGCGCAAGCCGTGGAGGTGGCGATGGAAGCGAGAGACGAGGAGGAGAGTTCGCTTCGCGTATCTGGCGGCCGTCGTGGTCCCTCGCCAGACACTGGGACGCGTACATACGACGCCGACGAGGATCGCGGCCAAATAAGGCGGCGCAGCCACGAGGAGGTCGTCACATTCTCGTCCATCTCTTCGTACCGTGCCATTGAACAAAATTCAAACATTATTGCCATTAACAATAATAATAGGAATAGCCAAATCATTGATTGTGAAATAATTTCGATCGATTTCAGATTCAGAAGGAGTTCCATCAATATACGCGTCAAGGCTACCTCTTCAGGTTACTCTCAACACTTTGTGTTTGAACGCTAAATTTCAACTATCGAAGAGTCAATCAAGGGGGTAGTTTTAGTTGACGGGAACCAATCGGACCAATGCTATTCAAGAGAATAATGCAATTTGCGGCGATGGTTTGACGAATATGCTGCTTTGCCCGCTAATCAACGATTGAAACCATAATAATATCGTGATTTCTCCCGTGTGTTCTCCTAGAGATTATCCCCTCTCTCTCTCTCTATCTCTCTCTCTCTCTCTCTCTCTCTCTCTCTCTCTCTCTCTCTCTCTCTCTCTCTCTCTCTGCGATACTTCGCTCCCCTGCCTCTCACCCTTCTCCCACTACCAAGCGCCGGTTATTCCATTTATATTTAGGTGCTCTCGCCGCTCTTTACCGACAAGAGAGTTTCCATGGCTACGATATCCTCACGATGAGGAGGACCAATCGGGTTTCCGCTTGCTCCACCTATCCCTCTCCTGGTTTCTCTCTCCTTGAAGCGAGAGCTCGTCTCCCGCATAACTCTCGACCGTTCCTATCCACAATCTCTCTTTCTCTCTCTATTCCTCCTACGCAATTCCGTCGATTGGTCCGTGGGTCAGTTGCAATTATGACGTCAAGAGGAGGAGAATACGAGCGCTGCGTCAAGACCGGTTGCACCCATGGTTGCACGTTGCACTCGTCGACCGGCCTGCGCAGCGACCGGACGTTAGCGTGATCATTCGCGTGATGAAGATTCGCAGGCTTCAGTGTAAGAACGCGCTAAGTCACCATCATTTGTAAAATCTATACATTCGATATACTCGCATATTCATGAATTTGTTGATTCTTGCAGCGTGGAAAGGAGATCAAAAGCATACGATCTAGTGTATTGATGCAAAATACTATATTGCGATATTACCGATGGATCTGTAATCGATGGATTTACGCGTCAGCTTTATAATTAGAAAAACTTGAAATCTAATGGAAGTAGTTGATTCAGAATACACAATTGTTGGATCAGTCAAAGAGCGCAGCTTGATCTTTTGCCTTTTTCACCGGCGAATTGGCTACCCTTTACCAATTACCACAGGGTGTCAGCGAAGAATAAATAGACAAGAACAATGATTACTTGCTTAATCAACATGGTTTGTTTTTGTCAAATTCACTCAGAAATCGAGTTGAAACTTTCGACTAACTCGATTTTTTAAATCGTTTGATTGTTTTTATTTACAGAAACACGTTACGTATATAAATGATGATATTTCTTGGGATTAAAAGATGATAATTTTCTTTATTATTTCTTGGAACAGCATGACAAGGATAGCATGCTTCCTTTAGATTTGTCAATTGCACGTTAAACTCGCATCTGCATATGCGTACGCGCATAAATCTTGACGTGTGTGAGTAGGTATGCTGAAGCAACTGTCTCTGGAACGCAGCGCGAGTCATTAATCAAGTCGGCTGTAATTAACGATTTCGTAAGCTCCAGCCCGGGAAGCCAAAGCGAATTAATTAGAAAGCAATAGAAATCAACTTGATTTCACAATGAAAATTAAGCATAACCGCTATGGCAAAAAAAATCCATAGGTAATTATTATTATTTATTTTATTGATATCATTACATTAATCATATTAATGCAATTACTTCTCGTTGTTTCAAAGAGATTCTTTTCGCAAAATTAATAATTACATAGCGATATGGATGAATGTATAGATTAGCAGTGTTTAATTGCGCTCACGATTTGTACGTGGTAATTAGGAGCGAAATGAAACGCCACTAGTCTTCATCATATTACCAGGTTGACGCTTTGTATTGTACGAGTATCTAATTTGGCGAATTATATACCTACGAATCCTGCGATTAGCGTATTAGTTCTCCGAAGCGGCGGAGCTGTGATAATCCTGATGATGGACTCACTGCTGAAGCTCTGACATATGCCATTGCTGGTCTTAATTTGAAAGAGACAGCCAATGGCACAACAGCTATCTTCCGTAGAATACATAGTCTTTTCCAAATAAACACAGAGTCTTAATATACATTATATGCACTAAAATGCGTTTATCCAGTACGTCCACTCTCCTCCATTGTTGAGTATGCCTTGGCAATAACGTCGAAGCATGCGGTTAACGAGATTTTTCTCTAATGTCTCGAATAACGACCTCCATATTGTGCGCAGCTGATATTATATTTCAAAGTGAAAACTCGTTTTCCCCGATGCTTCATCTTATGATTGTCTATATATTTTCAATAGGATCAGCGGCGGGAGGGTCAATAAAGATTTAATTATAAAGATGCCGTTTTTACGTTTCCATTTTGTACATGTCCAGTTTCTTTTTTCGAGTCGTTGTCTTCTTGGAGTACTTATTTAGTGTTATCAGGCCAAACCATTTACGAGAAGACGATAATAATGCCTTCTCATATATTCTTTTCATCTTATCTGCTTTCAAGTTATAATTTATATAATTAAAATTCAAGACTTTCGCTCACACACGACCTTTCACTTCGACAACGACATCTTTTCTGTGTCGGTCAACTATTTCAAGAGCGTTATATCTATTTTTTATGATATTAACATAAATAACTAAACGCGCCATTTAATTAGTGATTCCATAAAGTAATGTGTGAAACATCTTCTAAGATATCAAGATTATACTTGGACAAAAATATAATTCAATGCATAAAGATTACTTGAGAAAAAAATCAAATATATTAATTTTTAATTATTATCTCTTGTTGCACATAGTAAATACGTGACACATCTCATCGAAGATAGTTAAATAAAATCAAAAACAATCTAGAAAATCAAACAAATCATCAAGGGAATAGAAGACACCTGACCCACACGCACCATTGAGTAGTACTACTTGACAAAGCGAAGATGCGTCCCACCCATTGTTCAGTCATACGTACGCGAGTCTTCAATTCCTCGATAAGACCTGTCCTACAATATACCGTATGTCGGTATCGTTTATCGGGTGTATTGGGACGGCTGACAGTTCAGCACGTATGCGTCCGATATACAACGTATCGCAGAACAGGCCTAAGCAAAGTGACGCGGCACGTGGCGGAGACTGAAACTAATTCAACGCGCAGAAATAACAAATAATCTCTTAAATCCTTTTATTTTCTCATCTAGCATTGAATTCCCACCATGACCGATTACATTCAGCAGAAAAAGCTGCTTCGCAATTTGATAAAATTTGTAAATCTGATTGGTGTATATATGCTTTTAAATTCAGTCAAGATTAAAAACATATTAGATTCACAAATTTTACAACAGTTGCAAAGCAGCTTTCTCTGCTGAACGTAGTCAAAATTATAGTAAAATTGGTTGCAAAAATCCTTTGACTTCACGAAATATTCGTAATCGGTATCTCTCTGCATAAAACCAAATTGATTTGTATCGAGACGTGTTCTGCAGGTCGCTTGTTGCAACTCGTTGGGCAAGGTCAGTATCACATGCTCACTCGCTTCATGTATTTTAACACGAACACGTGTTAATTACATGACAATCATTTATTCTAACTGTAGAAAACTCTCTTATCACCGAAATTTCGATTGCATATATCTGGTAGCACACCTGTCAAAATTGCAGCGACCTTTCCGACTTTTTCGCAAACACATGATACGATATAGTTAATATGGTTTGCACGGCAAATTTCTTATTATGAAAGTAGAAGAAGTGATCTTGTGATTGAAATTATTTTTACGTGTACTTAATTTCTCACCTGTCATACTTGCGCCGGACTTATTACTCGCTAACGCGTGACGCGACGTTAATGCGAATGTTGAGCAATCGCTTATTATGTTTGTAGGAGAGTCTCTTTTCATTGACATGTTGATTTCGTATCCTACCTCGTTTCTCATCTGTCAGTTTTGCTTTACATTGATCGATCTGATGAATGCAGATATCGAGCATGTACGGTTATAGGATCTTATTCCCGATAGCATAAAAGGACAATTGAATAAATCCTGCAATAAGCTGGACAAACTCGAAGTTAAGTTAGCAAAGGCTTTCTCGGTAAACTAATGCACCCTGGCGTCGATGTATTTAGGTAGAAGTAGCATTATTGGACAAATTTCTGTAAGAGATTTGCGTAAATATTTGCACGCAAAAAAATTTCACTGCCATAGCTAATCATGGTTTTTACTGAAAATATATTTCTTGCTGTAACCAAAACTTTCATTACTTTTGCTTCATTACGAAATTGCAATATATATATGTGACGAAAGGAGTATATATATATATATACACTATTTATGGTATAACGTTTCATTTTCGCATATACTTTGACTGTGTAGAAGTATTTCTAATTCTGCAAGTTCACTACGATGTAAATTTTGTAAGAAAACTCTTTGTGAGTGCTTGATCGATAAAATTTTTAACTAGAGTTTTTAAGTATGTAAGGAAATACGAGGAAAGGATAAAGCGCGGGTCAGCATTTATTCGACATAACAGTTTGATCTGCGAATATTTATATATACCTACATAAAATTGCGATAATAATAGATAATAACGTTATCGACATTTGTTAATTCTCTTTGCGAGCATTTTTTTCATCGGAGCTCGTCATTCACTTTGGCATCTGCTTAATCGCGATTCGAGAAATCGAGTCGATATGCGTGCATGACGATACGCGTCCTCGTATACACGTGTAGCTATCGGCCTCACGTACTACGCAATGACGTAGCCGGGACCGACGATGACGGCGCAGAATGTGTCGAAGCCCGCGTCTCCGTTGGGGGTCTGAGCGAGTCGCGGTGCTCGCCACCTGGGGGGCTACATGTGTCGGGTACCCGGCTTGACCGCCCCCGTCCCTCTGTCTCGGGATCCTTTCAAGTGCCCGACGACGGCACACCGTGGACCCCCAGGAATTGCTGGAATTATTATTTTATCGCGGCGACCCGTGCGAGAGTCCTTCGCTCGATATCCTTCAATCCGTTAGAGTCCATTCGGTTCTTCCAAGGTAACCTCCTCGTCGCTTAAAACGAACTTTTCCGTCATTATATTTATTAATCATTATTTCACTGTTATTGTACTTAATAAATATAACAACTTTATTTTTCGTAATTGCGCTCGCACAC
Source organism: Odontomachus brunneus (assembly GCF_010583005.1). Lineage (NCBI taxonomy): Eukaryota > Metazoa > Arthropoda > Insecta > Hymenoptera > Formicidae > Odontomachus > Odontomachus brunneus. Next base: position 1,902,251 of record NW_022639480.1, read on the forward strand.
ACACACACACACATCCGTTTCTCTCTCGATATAATTATTACTATTATATTTATTCTAGATTAACTTTCGTGAATAGTATTAAGAATTAATATATTGTTACGCGCGCGCATCTTACTGTGCTTCTCTAAGTAAAGACTAATATTTAGTATTGCCGGTTGAATTTTTGTCCTGAAGATAAAGACACACAAATGCGAAGCGTACGCTTACGTTTCCTCAGGAGAAAACGCCGAGCTGCGCCTCAGCAAAACGGCCCTGAAACGAATTCTCGCTTACATACACCAAGAATGAAAGACGCATATTGACGCCACGTGCGCTCGCCCGGGATGTTTATCCCGGGAAGAGCGAAATTCCGGTTTCGTGAAATCAATATTATTGTTCCCGTCGGGCTAAATTTGCATTGCCGACGCGCGCCGCGCGGCCGTGGCGCATAATGCAACTGCAACGCGCGCCAGACGCTTGGAGAATCTGCGAATGAACGGTATCCCGAATGAAGGACGAGAATCGATGAGAGAGATATGGCTAGCCGCGATTAGACTAGTCGCCGTGCTCAAATATCCTCGTTTTTTTTTTTTTTTTTTTTTTTTGGGGGGG